>NC_026475.1:2404056-2687838 GCF_000240135.3 Fusarium graminearum PH-1 | reverse complement strand
CAACATGGATCTCGAGTCACGAACGAATCTGCCTTGTTCGGGGAGCTCCGATGCGCGTCGGTAAGTCCTGTCGTTAGTCGAACTAGAATGCCAAGTCTAAATGAAGTCATACTTTGTACTATCTAACCGTGGTATTTTGAGCTTGTAGCAGTATCTTGCCTGGACGGACCGACGGTCTAACTTGACGATAGCCCTACCAGAATCATGCCAAGGATGGCCTTTCATCCGAAAGAAATCGGCATCCTCAGCCTGTCAACTCATCTGCCGAACGTTCAATATCCTATGCTCGTAAAGGGCTGAGTTATGGAAGGATGCAGCACTAACAAAAAGCCCCAGGGCTATCTGTAACACTGCCGGGACCTTTTCTTTCCCTATTCTGGTATAGCTTGAGTTGGGGCTCTTTTGTTGTAGCCATAAACCAGGGGAACGGCTAGCTCTGATAGGGTGAAGTTACGGTGCCCATGTTGAATCTCAGCCGCTAATTGAACTCAGATAATTGAGATGTAAGCTTAAATTAGATTATTTCATGCGAATGCTACCCTCTCCTGACTTTTCCATCGATTAATTGGCTACCGAGGATGAACAGGACTTTGACTTTCCACTGACTAATGAGAGAAAAGTCCTATGAACTTCACTGCATTTTTTAACCTCGCTCAAGTTGTAGCCTGCTGCTAGCATACCCCTGGTTAATTGTGCCTTTCTTCACTGCAATTTTAACCTCCCCCAACAGCCTTGTACAATAATAACTGCACTGACTGTAGCAATGATTACAGCAGCAAGTTGTAGATGTGGCTGTGCATAGGCTTCACTAACTTAGATTCGTTTCAACGGCTTTCCAGCCCTTTTGGAGAATTGCTTAGTTTGACAGATGCTCACATCTTCAATGCCTCAAGACATTGGTGAAGCCAATGTCATGATCCTCTCAACAACACAGCCACGAACCGTAGTTATCATCAAGTCTATTCATTTTCAGCTCCCCAAAACTAGAAGGTGTTCTCTAGTAGGATCAGCCTTAATCTCAGAAACCCATCGCGTATCCGCCCCAACAGTGACATTATCCTGTAGTGTAACATTAAGCTCATGTAACCCCACAAAATCCTTCCAAACCACCATTTCCCGATCAAGACCTCCTCGTCGATCACAACCCCGGAAACATCGTTCAATGCGAATATTTCTTATCTAAACGCTTATCTAAACCATCATTTGATGTCAAGGCACAGTCGCTGTAACACTGACCAACATATTGCCCTTGCTTGTAGGACTCACTAGGAATTAAACCTAAATTAGCATGTTACAGATACTCGTCCTGAATTTCTATAGCACTGCCGTAGTCTTCAAATCTGATATAAAGTTGACGTGTAACCACCAAGAAATACCATCATCACCACTCACTCAGTCATTCATTCATTCATTCATTTAGTCACTCACTTATTCACTCTTTTGAACCTACAAAATGAAGTCTTCCACTACTTTCTTGGCCCTCGTGGCTGCTGTCCACGCCTCGCCCATCTCCAAGCGCGATCAACCATTTGATACCAAAGAAAGTCTCTGCAAAGACAAAGCGTGGCAGCTCGACACTGTCGAGGGTGCTTCCAATGTCTGGGAAACTACTGGTGCTAGCGACGGGCTCGACAACCAAATCATGGGACAATGGGGTACGAAATTATCCATTGTCATGCCGTAGACAACCCAACTAACAGTCATAGAACATGAGACCAACTGGCTCTTCAACCTGGAGCATGCAATTAACAACGGCAGTGGAAACTTTGGCATGTCTGGCTGCGGTCTTATTGCCAGTACTGATTGCTTGCCTCAGGGCGCCGAAAGTTGCGAGGAACACTTTGACAAGTACGGCACGAGTGGAGATCCCTTGAAGGATCCGATTGGCAGAACCTCGTACTGGATCTTCCAAGCTATCAAGGGCATGCACAGCAAGTTCCAGATGCTCCACAATGAACTGGTTGAGCAGACTATCATCACCAACCTTCAAATTGGCGAGATGGTCGCAGACTTCCAAGGAGCTGAGGACAAGACTGAAGATGTCTTGAAGTGGCTCTCTGCGGCTGTTGGCTTGGGAAGCACCATTGGTGGTCTGGTCCCCGGCGGAGCTGTAAGTGACCAGTTTTTTGTGGCATGAAGCGATACTGACTGTAGTAGGGAGAGGCCATGTCTACTGGCTTCGACATCATGGGCGGTGTCTTCGACATTATCGCCGACGCGACAAAGCCAGAGGAGATTGACCAGGGCACCATCTCGGCTGCCCTGGGCGCCATCTTCCAGCGCTCATCTGAACAGCTTAAGAAGACCATGAGACTGGCTACAGGTACGCTCGAGAAGGGTGAGACAGCGGATGCTTTCAACAGCCTCCCCGCCTCCAAGAAGTACGGCCCCTGGATCCACTCGCCCATCACCAAGTTCTTCAACGGCGGCTGGTTCCTCCTCAGCGACAGAGCCGAGCCTGTCCAGAACCTCATCAAGTCCATCTCTGGAAACATCAAGCCCAAGATCGCCAACAACGTCATGAAGGCCGCCAACCTGCGCCTCGTCGCTGACAAGCGCGTCGGAAGCCAGGAAGACTGCGGTTATGCTACCGGTCGTCAGTGGATGAACTTCAAGGACAGCGAGTTCTACTGCTTCTACATTGCCAGACTTGATGAGCACGGTATTTACGGCGAGAAGTACGATGAGGCTACTGAGGATATTTACGCCAACATGGCCAAGTACGGCCTTGGTAACAGAGATCCTTACTACCGCGCCGTTCTCGACTGTGCTACCAGCGGAGAAGCGGGTCTTAACCCGGATAACTTGGGTTTTAACAACATCCCTGTTTGTTTCTTTGATCTTCCGGCGTACTGGCTTGAGCGCAATGATGGTCCTGAGTGCACATCCAACATGATCAACAAGGCCTGCAACCCTACCAAGTCCAGCCCCATTGCTTAGAGGCGTATCATCTAGTCTTGATATTCTGTACATAATCATCTAATACTTTCTTCCAAATACAACTACTTTTGTCCTGAAATTGGTTTGCACAAGAGTGCATCTCTCATAGATTTGTTTGCGAATGTGAATTATTGTATAATGTTACATAACTATGCATTTTCTGCCTTTCAAACCATGTAGAAGATTAGGCATTTTCAAGGTCGTTGTCGGCATCTATCCATTGACGATGTTTTGAGGCTTTGGCTAGTCAGCCTAGTGAGGCTGAAGTAACACGTGCAGAGATTAACCTCTAAAATATGACTCTGAAATATCTCAACCTGTCCTTATCAAACATGAACCACTGAACCGAGATATCTTGGCCATTCGAGACAATGCCGGCATCAAAAAAATCCAACGACAAGACAAGTGGCGCCTCCATAGCGAGGGACTTTAACAATGCCTTGACTGGGACCCTTGGGTTTGAAGCCATGCGTTTCACAGCAAATTACGCTCGAATAGCTAAGGTGCACTGTCCAGTCACCTCTCCTCAAAGTCTCTACTGATAAATAGAACAGGCTGAGCTTCAAAGCTGTGATTACGAAGACCTCATGGTCGCTGCCAAAGACGCAGGAAAACTATTGCCAGAGACCTTCAACCCTGCCACCGATGAATGGCCAACTGATGCAGAAATGATCAATAAGAATATAGAAGAGAAATTGAAGGATTTCGACAAGCTTGCCGGAGGATTCAAGAAGTTTGTTGAGAATGCGCGTGCGGCGATGACAGTTGCCAATCGTCAACAATGAGAGAAATTGAGCGTGGATGTCTCTCATATTGGCAGCTTTTGTTCATGACTAAACGAAGATATCTCATATAATCAAGTCTACCTCGAATGTATATGGATGAGTGAAATGGTTCCATCTTGCAGTGTCGTTGTAGCTTAAGAGATGAAACCTAAAGCCTTGGGTAATCACAACAAACAACAACACCAAGGCGCTTGCTATTGTTTAGTTGCTGTAAAAAAGAGGCTAGTAGGTAGCAGAAACATTATTCTCCTTAGCCTTAGTATATAAAAATAAATAGCAACGAGTACAGTCCAAGTATTATAAGCTGACCTACTAATTTCGTCTCTTGTGCTTCTAGTGGCTAACGTTTCTGATACCCTGAGGCAGAAGCACAGATGTTGTTAAGATAGGTAAAGTTAACCCGTTTGTTTCTGTTGTCCCAGGAGCTGGTCATGTTTAGGTTTGTTTTATACCCCGTTCCCGTTCCCGTTCCCATTCTTCTTCATCTTGAGGTTGACTTGATTCACGTATTGGCATTTGCAACTAGGCATCGGCGCGTCTTGGGCGTATATAACCCAATAGGAAGCTATCTGATACATGAAATATCGCCAATCGAATATTTCCTCTCTGATCGGACAACAGTCCGTTCCGGTTGTCGGAGTGGGTTGGATCATCCTTGTTTTTTGGTCCAAAACTCCAGTTTTGACGCAACATTGCAACTTAACATGACTCGTGTTTGGTTCATCGGTGGAAGTTCCACTGGTCTGATGGAGCTACAACGCTGATCCCCCGCACAGTTCACAGTTAAATACCCCAGGTTGTTTCGGACCGTTTCTTTTTCGCTATTTTATACGTTTAATAGTTCAACTAGCATTCAGGATGGCAGATGAAACAGTTATCAGTGAGCCGCAACCAAGCCCAGCGCCTCGCAAAGGCGTTTGGCACCTCCTCCTCGAAAACCCATACATCTTTGGATTATCGCTTGTATGAACTCAACCCTTCCCCCGCTCGTGAATATGGAAGTCTAATTTATCGTGTAATAGTTTGCCAGTTTGGGTGGCTTTCTTTTTGGCTATGATCAAGGTTTGTACTCAAGATGCATTTGCGCAATGGAAACTGACTGCTTGGTAAGGCGTCGTATCAGGCGTTTTGACCATGGAGTCATTCGCCACTAAATTCCCCAGAATCTATCTTGATAGCAGTTTCAAGGGTTGGTTCGTGTCGACACTTCTACTCTGTGCATGGTTTGGCTCTCTGGTCAACGGACCCATCGCCGACTTCCTGGGCCGCAAGGGCTCTATGCTAGTGGCGGTTGTCATCTTTACAATTGGTTCTGCATTCCAGGCAGGCGCCAGTGATATTCCGATGCTCTTTGCTGGTAAGCTTATATCTCAAGCTATTCTCGTCTTGTGCTAATACGCCTCGTAGGTCGTGCTGTGGCCGGTTTTGCTGTAGGAATGTTGACTATGATTGTGCCCATGTACGTGTCCGAAGTATCTACAGCTGGTATTCGTGGCACCCTAGTTGTGCTACAGCAATTAAGTATTACCTTGGGTATTTTGGTAAGCTACTGGCTCGAATACGGGACACAGTATATCGGCGGTCATCGATGTGCGCCTGACATTCCCTATTCTGGTGGCACTAAAGACAAGCCTACATTCGATCCCAGGCATGATGTTGGCTCGGGAGGGTGCACTGGTCAATCTGATGCTGCATGGAGAGTCCCCTTTGCCATTCAAATCTTTCCTGCGATTGTGCTTGGCCTCGGTATGCTGTTGTTTCCCGAGTCCCCTCGCTTCTACCTGATGCGCCGCAAAGAAGACAAGGCCTTGAACGCCCTGGCTCAACTTCGCCGAGTCCATCCTGACACAAATTCACTTCGACATGAATACCTGGCCATCAAGGCCGAGGTCCTCTTCGACGAGGCTGTCAACAGAGATAAGTTCTCGGGCAAGAAGGGCGTCTCTCTATTCATCGCCCAGCATGGTGCTCTTGTATCCAATTGGGCCTCCTTCAGACGACTGGCCATCGGTTGCTGCATCATGTTCTTCCAGCAATTTATGGGATGCAACGCCATCATCTACTATGCGCCGACTATGTTTGCCCAACTGGGTTTGTCTGGGGGTACTTCAGGCCTCTTGGCAACTGGTGTGTATGGAATCGTCAACACGCTTTCTACGCTACCTGCCCTTTTCCTGATTGACAAGATTGGGCGTCGACCTCTTCTCATGTGTGGTGCCGCTGGTACTTTCATCTCACTCGTTATCGTGGGTGGTATCATCGGAGGATATGGCGCATCTCTTGCGTCGAACAAATCCGCTGGTTGGGCAGGTATTGCTTTTATCTACATCTACGACATCAACTTCTCTTTCTCCTTCGCGCCCATTGGGTGGGTGTTGCCCGCCGAGATCTTTAACCTCGGTATTCGCTCCAAGGCCATGGCGATCACTACCAGCACAACGTGGATGTGCAATTTCATCATTGGCTTGGTGACACCCGACATGCTGAGTACAATTGGATGGGGCACGTACATCTTCTTTGCGGCTTTTTGTCTCCTCGCATTCTTCTTTACATACTTCTTCGTCCCGGAGACTCGCGGTAAGAGTCTAGAGGAGATGGATGCTTTGTTTGGTGATACAGCCGCTTACGAAGAGAAGGCGCGGTTGATGGAGATTGCATCTGAGATTGGCCTTACCGAGGCATTTCCTGACAGTACGATTGACCTTGCCAGAAAGAAACCTGCCACAGCAGAGCACTTAGCTTGAGTGAGTGGATAGGGTGGACAATGAACGTGCACGAATGCCTTGAATTGTCCTTAACCTTGATAAGAAGGTTTCTATTATCGAGCTTTAGAATATGTAGGTCTTGTAATTGAAGCCCGTCGGCAGGGTTCTTATAGGAGAAAGCTTTCATGCTAAATATAATCGTGAAGAGAAGGGTTTAGATACGTTGCAAGTATCTAGTCTGGCGGTGAACTCGGTAGATCGCGGGCCTTGTACAACAATTATTGCAGAATTTCTCCAAGCAAGGTTCGCTGAACACATCATGCATGATACGGATTGTAGGCTCCATCGCGAGTTTTGGATATCGTGGAGCTCATTGCTATCAACGGGCCCAAATTGACTGACCGCGGAGTTCCGGACATGTGTGTAGCTTTGCTGAGAGGTTATTGTGGAGTAATAACCCATAATGCTTGAGAAGTGTAACTATAATCGAAACCTTATTATCAGGTGGAGTAACAACTCGCCGGGGAGTACCGGGCATAAGAGACACGGCACTTGCATGGATCCGGACACGGACACAAGCATCGACCCGAGCACATCGGGCACGAGACGACGTACGCACTGCTTTGCAAGGTAGCAGCTCAAGGTCAGAAATTCGACATAAAATGGCCTCTCTTCCCGATAGAATCAGACAACAACATCAAGCCATTCCTCTAACAAACTCATTACTCAATACCTTTAACTTCAATCTTTCATCATGGTTAACGGAACCTTCTCCATCCAAGACGACAAGGCCCTTCCTGTGTTTGCACCCCCATACACTTCCCAGGAGCCCTTCCACTTTAGCGGCATGACTTCTGTCTCTATCATGTACCGCGTCCGTGCCTCCCAGATCCAGCACCTTGTGCCGCGTGAACTAGAAATGGAGGACGAACCGATCATGACTTCCTTCTTCGTTCATTACGGCACCTCTACCGTCGGCGAGTACAACGAATACGGCAACGCTGTCCAGGTCAAGTATAATGGCAAGACGTTCGACTATTACTTGGTTCTTGTCCTCGACAACGACGGCGCCATCTTTGCTGGTAGAGAAATATTTGGATATCCCAAAATCTTCGGCAAAACCAACTTCCACCCGTCAGCTGGGTCCAAGGTCATGACGGGAAACGTGGAGCGTCCCGCAGGACGATCTCTGATCGAGTTTGAGTTCGCTCCCAAGGCGCCTCTTGAATTGTCGGCAGAACCCACGATTTCCAAGGCGCTGAACTTGCGTGTTATTCCCAGTACGGACCCGACAAAGCCTGCCATTAAGGAGTTTGTCGCTGTAGATATGCAAGTCGAATTCAGCGAGAAATGGAGCGGAGAAGGAAGTCTCAAGTTCAACAAAGGATTCGCATCGGTTCCATGGGCCAACATAGACGTAGTCTCGTACGTCGGGTCTTTCATGGGAAAGAGCAAGGCCATTCTCACCAATGAGGTAGAGCGTTTCCCTCTCTAACTGCTCTGCAATGACCGATCGCATGGGTTAGATGCGGGCTAGATGCGAGATAAAGCTTGTTCTCAATAGAATTGGATTACTGATTGTCAATTTCATATGTGACTTAACCATTTGGTGACTAGAAAGCTTCAAATCTTCTGCGGCTGGTCGATAGACAGCATAACCGCTTCCAAGACGTCAGCACATCGCTCAGCCGTCGCAGTCTCATTCTGCCAGTATCGAATTCGCTCAGTCAGCCTCTTGATATCATCATGCCAATCCCTCTGATGAACAGCCCTCACCCTGCCAGACTTGACAATCGCCATGATACAGACAGCGGCTGCGGTGGATGCCCGAAGATGTTGGTACGTGACATGGTTTCGATAATGCAGGTATCCACACGTAACAGTAAGAAAATGACAAGAAAGGCCCTTTTCCACGAAATGGCTTATCTCAGCCTGATCTCTCTCACTTGTGGTTGTATGAGTAGCATGATACAGAAAGGGCCGGTACATGAGGCACTTGAGCTCTAAAATTCTGGCGTAGAGCAGCAAGGCCAATTTGTTGGTTGGCGGTGCGCCCATGCTAATTTGGGCCATGAGAGGCATTGTTTTAGCCCTGCTCGGTGTTAATGTCAGTACAGAGCACCAAGTCATGAGTTAGACAAGAAAGCGGCGGCTCACCAGTTATCCAACTGATCTTCGATGTGCGACACGGCTGAGATAAGCGATGCTATGCTCAAGGAGCTTGTAGTCCCCCAGCCTCGCCCATCCCGATACAAAAGGTTGAATGCACGGTTATTAAACCTCCGGAGCGTTATCTCAGTCAGGTAAAAGTACCAACTCTCCTCCTGCACTCGACCCAGATCACCCGCAGAACTAGAATAACTGTCCCCTGGAGCTGGGAAAATTGCACTTGTCTGCGGAGGAGTAGACGTGTCTGGACAGGGTAGCTCTGGAGGCATGGGCAACTCGGAACCAGCATCATATAAATTCTTTAGGACACTCTGTGGAAGATGAAGGTCGAGTCCGAGCTCAACCTGTGACTTGAGACAGCTCCAGTAGCAGCTCTGAGCCAATCTCCGCGAATGGAGTTGCCTTGAGTCGCCACGCGACTGATATCGCCAGTAGACGTGGAAAATGTTGGCAGCATGCTCGAATTGGGACCAGGCGCGTAGTGGTGCGAGGGTGAACATGTAATACACTCCAGCAAAGAAGTGACATTGGGCAGCTATAAGACCTTGATCTACCAGGCCCAGTCTCTGTCTGGCAAGATTAAAGTATGCCTTTGCTCTTACCAGGTCCTCACCTTGTGATTCGAGTGAGGATCTTGCCGTTGATGTGTCTAATGGCGTAGTCACCGTGGTATCGTAGGGTTTGCCCAGGCAGCCCAAAGCACATGCGATGAGCACAATGCAGGACGCTCCATCCCAACCAATACCGGTCTCCGAAATGCGTAGGCTATGAGAGTAAACGGTATCGACGTCAAGTATCGGATTGACAGGATGAACATGTGCTAGAAAATGGCGGACTAGTCTTGGCATCTCTTTCTCGTCAACTTCACTACTTAACGAAGCACCATACTCAAGGTCGGTTTTAGCGTCTGACAGGGCCTCGAGGATGTGATTTGGCGGAATGCACCCTGCTAAAATGGGCCAGCCAAGGACAGATTCGACGCTCATAATTGCGGGGGGGGTAGTAAGATCGTCAGAACTCAGCTCCTGACCGTCCGAAAACGAGTCACCCCGCGGTGTCGGGGGCTTCGATTGCGATGCAATGTCGTTCATCGTCTTGATTATACCTGGAAGCTCCTCAACGCTCTCAAGAACTTGATTCAAACGATCCAAGATGGCTATACTAGCAGGATCGAATCTGAAATTATCAGCAGGGTCGGGAAACGTTCAAATTCAGGCATCTACGCACGACGAATGGTCCTCTTCCGCACCTTCATAGACACAAGTAGACTGGGACGCCATGCACGATCCGCAAACTGGCCTAACATTATTACACTTGACCTTTTTTACGCGACATATCCGACAGGCTGCGATGGCACGTTTGCGGGAATACGTTACGTCAGGCCTCTGGCGGTCAATGTGGCGTCTCTTGCGATGCCTAACACGCGTCGATTGCGCTGTTTCCTGCGTCGGCATCTTTGCCTTCGTCATCGGGGCTACTGTATAAAGCGATGCGCGAAAGTGTCTTTATAGGGTGTAGGAATTTAGTGGTTAGTTATTATTAAAGGACCGCTGCAATAAGTACTTTAAATAATTAACCTTAATGTACACTCCTAGGCATGCAAAAGTCACGTGTTCTATATGCACAGCTAGGAGTGCGGGTACTGGAAGCCGTCATGTATACTTTACCGTTTCTCGGCCTTCCTGACATACACCGCCTTGTGGAGGTTAAAATATGAGGCATGAACAAATAGTTTGAGAGCGAATCTTGGCGAGAGCGGGTCTCGTGTTTTCTGACGTCCCTAGAACGGCCTCAGAAGATCGACGGTATCATCGACTCGCTCCATATTTTGCTTACATTGCTGAAGCGAGATTATTGTAACCTCACAATTGACCATTCTGAGCTGAAAGAAGTGATATACCAAGAGCATAGCTTTATATGTGTACTGTCACGACTGGCATACTCCTAGCGAAACCAACAATGGGCTGTGCTGAACAGTGATCGTAAATGTGTATAAGAAGCATGATATCTCATTCGAAACAATCATAACTCACCACAATTCTCTCTCAGTCTACACTTTTCAGAACAAGCCTCAGTCCTCACTTCTCAGCATATCTATCATCCAACACTACAGTCACTATGAAGACTACACTTTTCACATCTGCCGCCGCCGCTGCCCTTACCCTTACACTTACCTTTGCCTCCGGCACCATTGCCAATCACTGCAGCTGGAAGCCCGTCGAAGGACCCTTCCTCAGGAAGTGGCGCGTTGTCGCCTCTGGTGTGGATGACATCCCCGGCAAATGCGGTGGCTTTTGGGACAACATGAACAACAGAAACTTCAACGGGGCCTGCGGCGCTCTCTCCGAAACCAGCTGCGGTAAAGACGGCAACGGAGACATGGCTATCAACTTCTTTTCCATGTCCACCTGTAACGGCGGCCACGTCGAGTCGGCGTGGTGGGAGGCTACTAGGAACCAATTCGGCGGCATCACCTGCAATAAAGAGGAGCCTTTCAAACGGGTCTAGTCCTCGTAGTCCCTCTCTTCTACCACTTGTCTCAATTTTATAAATTCTACCTTCAAATGTATCTAGATGCGTGGAGTGTTTCCATCTTGTAGTGATGTCCCATCATTAGCGAAAGGTTAATCACTTAAAAGAAGTGATGAAATGGTCATCGTGGGTCATGATGAGCTCTTCTTTTATATATTTCTCTATACATCAGATCAAACTACCAATTGCCATTATATCTCCATCCTCTTGAATCTCACAGCGCCGCCAAACTCTTTGGTATCAACAACTCTCGCGTTTTCCTAACCCGAGCACCATCCTCCTTACTCTTGAAATACCGACCCGTCTTGTAGCTCCAGAGCAGACTACCAAGAGCATGGTTCTTCTCAACTTCAAGAAAGCCAAGGAGCGCACGGTCAGCCTCTTTACCGAAGCATGGGAGCTTCGATAGTGCTCTGTAATAGCGTCTATAGCAGTTGTTGATCATAACTCCGACCTCGTTTATGGCCTGCTGGGTTGAGTGCCCCTTGGCTTTGAGAAGTCGGACCATGTTGTGGTCTACCCCGAGACGAAGGTCTTTCTCGTAAGACAGGATGTCGTTGACTAATAGGATCTGGTCGCTGATGATGACCATGATTTCGAATACGGAAGGATGATCAGCTACCTCCTCTGGCAAGTCAATTCCGTAACACCACTCGTTATTAACAAGGGCTGGATAAGCACCGAGAGAACCTCGACGCATAGCCATGTATTCCTCTGGGCGACGTGTGTAGGACCGGCCCTCCACATTAGTCCGAACCTGGTCGACCAGTCCCTGCCAGTAAAGCTCATGTGCCCACATCCAGCGCTTATAGAAACGATCTGATGATGGCTTTCCAATGAAGAAACCCTCTGGGCTTTGCTTTATGCGATCACACAATGTCTGGAACACATAGCGAATGGGGTGTTCTGAGTCAGCGGTATACCGAGGGGCGGTACCCTCCATGATCTCGCGCGTCCTGGCAATCTCGCTGATGGCGCCTTCTAGATCATTGCACAAATGGCCCTCGTCAAACTGGTCATCGAAGAGAAAGGCCCACGAGTTCCAATCAGCTGACGTACGTAAGGCAAAGGCACTGCAGTCAGGTGCCCAGATGTTGGCAAGATAGGTAAAGTCAACCCGCTTGTTTCTGTTGGTCCAGTCTGCATCTGCTTTGATCACGCTTTATAAGTTGTTAGTAGACGATGATTCTTTTGGTCTGTGTCATACGTAGGGGGTTAACTCACGAGGAAATCCAATCATCTGCTTCTGCTTTGACGCTAGCATAGTTGGGGTTCTCACGGGCTGGGACCGACATGAGTGAGCTGAAGAGGTCAGGAAGTATGAGAACCTCCATCTCATCACGGCCCTGGAACTGATCATGTTTGGGTTCGTTGTAGACTCCGTTACCGTTCTTCATCTTGAGTTTGACCTCATGTTTGGTGTCGATATAGACCTCATCCCCGGTTGTCATCTCTGACTCGGAACTACTGCTGTCAAATTTGACCATGACGATGCGTTTTTGTGCAAGCTGATTGTTCTATAATGGATGACGGAGTTCAAGTGAGAGTTATGAATGTTTGAGTATCATGGAGATCTAGAAAATACCATATATTACAATCGCAACTCTTTATTACATCTCAATCGTGGCTTATACTGAAAGCTTCGATACTCATACAGACTGTAGCTCTAGTGTCTCGATTAGGAAATATGCCGCTACCACGGCGAAGCAATGATAAGGCTGCGAAAACTTGCACGTGTCGGCATTTGCGTCTAGCCACCAGCATTCCATAGTCGTATACATACCAATAGGAAGTTATCTATTTGAGCATTGGTCCGGTTGCTTATTATCAGTCCCGGACAAAACAAATACCGCAGGATCGTAAACAAGAACACTCCGGTAAGCTGACAGGAGTGGCAAATATGTTCCATCCTGCAGGGCCCTGATTAATTCCTGATAAATCACTGCAAAGATCTAGCATTCTCGTATAGCCTGCGAGCGAAGGATGCGCGTATGAATTCACTTATGGATTAGTGCTTACCCAGATGCAAGACAGATAGGGGTCTTGCTGTGAGTGGACCCGCAACCCTTGGGACTTAGGTAGGCTAGACACTTTCAGGGTCCTATTTCCGTTGTTCCGAAGGATACCTGATACAAAGTGGAAGGTGAATCTAATAAGTACAGCCCCTCAAGGCCTAGACTGTGCATCCAGGGATATAACTGATAGCCCTAGGAGTTTAGCGATCAACCTAGTGCCGGCTTGATCTTCAATTGGCTGTATCAAGTTCCGCCGAAACTGCACATTTATCGCCAACCCTCGAGGGATGACGATGCTGCGCAGGAACACTTGGTCTTATCGTTAAACTGCGTGATCTGTACTTTGACTTTTTCTCACAATCCTTCAGAAGCTGCGGCCCAGTATGATGTTTTGTGTTGTAAGCTCGGCTAAAAGTCCAGGGGAGAGCAAGGGGAAGGTAACAGAGGAAAAAAACAGTCATATTAAAATTCGCTACAAATCCTTCGGTTCATTGTTGTAGTCCCGTTGCCTTGGCCAGCATATTACATATAATCTCAATCCGGCTTGTTTCCTGTTGTACTGGCCTTTGGAATATTTAGGAAATCTGGATTGCAGATCACCATGTTTAGTACTCTACGGCAAACGTCTGGCGATGGAGACCGTCTCCTCAGCGTGGAGATTGCTCCACCCTTTGACAAGGACAGGATGTCAATGCGGACCGCGTGTGAGAGATGCCGCGTACAGAAGGTAGGTAGTATCGAAGCCATTCACATTGTGTCACGTCGGAGAGTCTTTCTAGATAAACCCTAGACGTCGTTCCTATTCTCACTTGATAATTATGAAACTAATTGACTGCATTAGTCCAAGTGTGTCAGTGGCGAGAATGGCTGTATGCTGTGTGTTGCCAAGAACCAGAAATGCGAGTACCTGGTTGTGTCGAGGCCACGACGGCGCAAGTCCAACATTGCTGGCGGTGGCCCAAAGTCCCGCGACGATAACGATGATGAGGACGGCGACAACACAGTCGTCAATCAGCAAAAGCAGTCAAATCAGGCTAGGATGCAAAAACGATGGTCTCGAATGCAGACAATACGACAGTCATCGCCATTATCAGGGCCATCATCTCCACCCACTGATCAAGTGAGGGTTTCAGCGAAGCCCTCGATTCAAGATGACAACAGTAACATAATAGGGCCAGACCTGGGCCTAGAAGATGCACATCAAATAATATTCAACGGTGGTCTCTTCCCGGACTCCCTTGGACAAATCCCGGCTCTCTTTCCACACCTCGAGCCCGCAGCCATTAAAGACTTCTTTAGCAATATGCCTATAGCTACGGAGAATACCCATGCAGGCCGTGGTGTTACCGCAGAAGCATTGACTGCTCGAGGAGACAGTGGCGGGCTAAACAGTCACACCTCTGTATACTCAACCTCATCAGCAGATAGCCTGTTTGACTTTGGAGTTGATCAGATGGACTTTCTGATGGACGAGTCACGCATCACTGCTATAGCTCCAAGAAGTACCAGTAGCAGCAATAAAGTTGCAAGAGACATTCGTGCTCCTGCCACTCATTCTTCAACACCATCAGAATCAAACTCTACATCCATTTCTACATCTTCTTCTTGCAGTTGTATGATGACAGCTGTGGGTATCTATGAGGCTTTGCAAGTTGAGCTGAACTGGGGCGATCCAATTGCTGGCCCATCGGCTACATCAAGTCCCAAATCCTCATCGGCGGGCTCTTCATACTCGTCTGGGCCGCCATCGTGGTCAGACTCAGGTTCGATAACAAACCATTCAACAACACTGATGACCCAGCAAACGATCTTGAAACGTCAAAAGACGGTGCTACTCCGTTGTGACTCCCTCACCCGGTGTAGCACCTGCTGGTCCCGCCCGGACTTTGTTATGCTAATCATTACCATATGTGATCGCATATTGACTAGTCTGGAGGCGGTCGAGCGTTTTGTCTGTAACAAGAAAGACGATGACATAGATAGAATCAGTTCCAACGGCTCTACCACTGCCGTAGATATCCAGGCCGCACGCACGGAGCTAGACTCATCCCTGTCCACCACTTCCCAGGGACTACAATCTGGGGTTGGTGCATGGCAGATTGATGACGAGGATGAGCAGGAAATGGTTATTAGCTTGATCAAATCCCGCGTTACAAGACTCGGCAATCTGATCAACATAGCTGAGGGGACAATTAGCGCAAACGGGTGGCCTTGGCATGAGAGGCTGGCTCAGGCTCTACGGAGGAGGTCTAACAAGCTTGCCATATCCTTGTCATTTCGCGGTTTTCCGTAAAAGCTTATTTTAACTATCTTATTGGATATATGGAGTTTATGGACTGGATAAAAGCACTACTACTAGGTTAGACAAACAAGGAGCAATCATTTCGCACAAAGAATTCAGCTAAAAATGTTGAAACTACTGCTCAAAGGAAACGGGAGTGTCAGTGTACGAGGCAGCACAATGATAGGAGAATAAACACTGATACGATGAAAGTTGACGCTAAGTGCTCTATGTTCAGTCCCTGCACTCATCAAGGCTTCTTTTTGCCCGTCTGTACCTTGAGTCAGATGCTGCAAGTGTAACTAGAACCTCGAGGTTGGCGGGATTCAGACATGCACCCAGTGCTGACAGGCGGTTGATCCACACTGAAAGTTGACAATGGCGGACACTTGCCGCTTTGGGTTGACTTCTGCCGCATCATATCAGCCTTGCCGATCCGGGTATGCCTCCGCGCCGTCCAGTGATGGCACGGCTGACGGTTGCAAGCAGCATAAGCAAAATGCAAACTAATGAGGCTTAGACAGGACATCAATCCAACCATGTACGTATTTATCAGTGCATGGCGGGATACTGGTGTATCTTGCCTAGTTGTACTTCGATATAAGTGCAAGTACTAGCACTTGGGGTGAGCTTGGTTACTATGTTCCTCTTTGAACAGTAGTGAACTTCTGCTGGCGAGTTGATCGGAATTCCATTCACTGTATTTGAAACGAGACTCCGTCTTCCCTCCACCATGGCATATCCTATCATCCTCATCGGCGTTATTGGCCTTCCCATTATAATCCTGCTCCGCTGGCTCCTGACATACACGCGCACCGTCCTCAAGGTCCGCCGTAATGGCCATCCTGCAATTCACAGTGGTGTCATGATTTTTGAGTCCGTCGTGCGTTCATGGTATCCTCGAATCCCTTTTCTGGTACCTATGGAGAAGTTCACCCTGAAGGATCCCTTCAAGAAGTTCGCTGATGCGCGCTCTGACATGATCGTTATCACTGAGGCTGTAAGCTGCCCTACCCTTTTTACAAAAAGAATAATCACTGACGTGTGAGAAGTCGTCACCTAATGGTATCGCCTACCTCTTCGGATCACCAAAGATCTTCCGTGAAATTGGCCGCAACGGCGACATCTTCCTCAAGCCGCTTGAGAAGATTCGCTATCGCATGCTCAATACCTTTGGACTCCAGCTCGCCTCAACACAGAACGGCACCCAGCATGAGAGACACAAGCGCGTTGTCAAAGCAGTATTCAATAATGAGCTTATGGAGAACGGGTGGCAAAACATGCGCAACATGTGGCGAAGCCTCCTCCGCGAAGAGGGCGTCTATCCAACAGCTGCCAACTCAGACGCTGCTCCCATTGTACGAGACATGAAGTCGACGATGCTGAAAGTCACACTTGGTGCCATTGGTGCCTCGTGGTTTGACATTGACATTCCCTGGAATCCGGCTAAGGAGACGCAACGCCAAAATGACGAGTTGATGCCATTCGCCGAGACACTGAAAGTTGTTTGGGATTCACCATTTGTGCAGACTATTCTACCACTGTGGTTCATGGAATGGAGCCCTTCGTTGCATCTTCGTCGCGCTGCTTGGGCACAGCGATCCCTTGTTACCCACATCAAGAATGCGCAGGCTGAGACAAGACGAAGAATCGAGGATAGCAAGGATAAAGCTCAGGTTCAAGGCCGGATGCGAAAGTACAGGAACCTCATCGATGCGCTGGTGGATTCTCAGAATGACGTGGAGATGGCTGAGAAGGCCGAGAAGGGATATCTGGCCCCCAATGTCGGCCTGTCAGACAAAGAAGTCCAAGGCAACATTTTCTCTTTCATGGTGTAAGTTCAAAGGCACTTGATGTTGAACTACAGAATACTAATAAATGGTTAATTTAGAACTGGTCATGAAACATCCTCACACACCCTGACTTGGGTCTTGTCACTGCTCGCCAAGAACACCGACTGGCAAGAAAGGCTCTATGCTGAAGTCAGCAAGGTCAACACTCTCCCCTTGAACGAGGCCGAAAGCGCGAACGGCGCAAAGCCATTGAAGTGCCTTGGTTATGAAGAAATGGCAAACCTCCCTCTGATCCTTGCGGCTACTGTCGAAACACTCCGCATGCGTGATTTGGCTATGCAGATGACGCGTGTGGCCTCTCGCAACACCACGCTCAGTTACACAACATGGGATGGTGACGCAACTAACCCATCCGAGGCCAAGGTTCAGCAACACACGATTACAATTCCTGCTGGCACACGTGTGCACCTCGATACAGCGGCCTTTGGGGTTAACCCGTTCAAGTGGGAAGACCCAGAGACATATAACCCAGAACGTCACCTTCGCGAGACTGAGGATATGAATGGCAACAAAAAGGTGACGGTACGTTTATCTCATCTTTCTATTTAAAGGAATAACCCTGTACTAACATGCGATACAGATCTCATATGAGGATTTCATCGGCTACTCATCCGGTTCCCGCCAGTGCATTGGTAAACGTTTTGCCGAGGTGACAATGGTGTGTTTCCTGGCACATATGATTCTGAACTATCGATGGGAGGTCGTGCCTGAGGCGGGCGAGACACAGGAGCAAGCTAAAGTGAGGGCGTCTACTGGTTCGGAACAGTTCATGTTGACACCACCGGCATACGATCTGCGCTTCATCAGACGCTAAGGATTTGGCTTGGACTTGCATATTGTTGAGTTTAGTTATAAGTGAGGTTGAAAATATTGTGTTATTATTAAGTTAGTTGTTGCGAAGTAATTCGATAATTCTGAATTACCTGGTGTTTGATGTGTATAAATGGATGTCATGGTTACAGATTTTATATACAGTGGGAAGGTTGAGTAAATAGCCAAATCATGTTGTGACCATGTTATATCTCCAATGCAAACATGGGTTTTGTTCTTTGCCGCTGACCTATGGTGACTTTGCAACTTGCATCATAAGAGGTCAACTTGCTGATCTGGCCTACCTTGGTACTTCAACCACAGGGTAACACACCTACTCGCATCCGCTACTCGGCTAGTCTAGTAGGTAGTAGAAAGGTTGGCCTCCTACGTCTTAGGGTACAAAAATAAGTAGTCTAAGAATCCTAATCTAAGTAACATAAGCTGGCCTAATAATTTTGTCTCTTATGTTATTGGCGGTCAATTCATCTGATACCCTGAGGCCAATTTACTTCAAGCACAGAGCAGCACGCCTACTCGCATCCGCTGCTCGGGCAGGATGGTCCCCCCTGTAGGAAGGTGAGTGGGGGTATCCTAAACAGCCCCTTGATCTTGGATGGTGGCTGTGAATCTGGAGTAGTATCCCGGTCTTACTGTCGGGGAGCGTAACTGAAAAAGGAAATCATCCTAGTTCCCAGGGATCGGCTCGCTCAGGACCACTAACCAGCCTGGGTAATGGTCCTGGACTCCTCCGATTGTAAGCAAGAGCTAAGAAGTAGGTAGACTACTCTTTCGGGAGTCAATCAGCCTGGGATTTCGGCAGATGTCGTGTTAGTGAGAAAACACAACCTTCTATGCCTCTGGATAGCAACCATATATGCACAATATTGTACTCATATTTACGCTTACTAAACTTGATTAATGGATTTATTTCTTGTCTAATATCTGCGTCTGTTACTGCGAGTATACCTTTTGTTAAATCCAAGAATTATCGCAATTCAGACTGCCACTATTCGTTTTCTTGCCAGATCCAAGCTTGGAATATCTTCCTCATATTAACAATCATGGCTATCGGTAGAACCAAGCGAGGAAAGATCGGAAACAGGTTGATTCCACAGATTTTGGACGATCTCGCCGCTACGGAGCCTGATCGCATCATTTACTCCTGGGCCAAGTCCTCGGACTTGTCACAGGGTTTCCGCCATGTATCTGCTCGTGCCTTTACGAGAGCAGTCGATAAGACGGCGTGGTTACTTCAGCGAGAACTAGGAGAGACCTCAGAGATCCGCGCTGTGGGTTATATTGGGCCTCGTTAGTTAAGCTCTCCAAGAGCGTCGCACTCGGGCCATTTGACTAACGACACGGCATCTAGACGATCTTCGACAGATCTTGTTGACATTCGCCTGTATCAAAGCCAACTACACCGTGAGTTTCTCCTTAACCTCAACGTGTACCTAACGACTTGACTCTGTTTGTTTAACCTCTTTTTACACAGGCTTTATTCCTCTCTCCAAAGAACAGTGTTGAGGGAGCTTTAGCCGTTCTCGATGCGGCAGATTGTAACATCTGGGTCAACCCCGCTGGCGAGAGGCCAACACCACTCGTGGATGACTTCGTGCAGCAACGTGCCATGCACGTGATGCACCTGCCGCTGTTGAGCGAGCTTCTTCCTGAAGACGAGAGCGAGATGGAGGACGTGAAGCCGTTTCCTTACACAAAGTGCTGGGAAGATGCGATAAACGACACATTCTGCATTCTTCATACCTCGGGCTCGACTGGCCTGTCAAAGCCCATCAAGTGGACACACGGGTTGATTGGTACTGTGGATGCTGTCCGACTGCTTCCCCCTCATGAAGGTATGGAGCCCTGGGCGAAAGGGTGGGATGATGGTGATACGCTGTACTCGACATTCCCGATGAGCCATGTAAGCATTCCAGTCCCAGTCTCAATGAAAAAATCAGCATGATGCTAACCATGTATCAAGGGGGCGGGGATCTTGATGGACGTCGTTATAGCGCCACTATTTGGCCTGCACTGCGTCCTTGGGCCTCGAGACGTGATACCCAATTTGGAACTCATATCGTCTCTGGCAGACCACATCGAAATTGACATCTGGAGCATGATTCCTTCGCTCAGTGACGAACTTGGCGAAGCACCTGACATCTTGCCAAAACTTAGCCGGTCGAAATTTATTTGTGCTTCAGGAGGTAAGACAGTTGTCCTCATGCCTTCCACTCCCAGACGTTTGCTGATATATATAATTACCTTACAGGGCCCGTGAGTAGTGTTTTGGGCTCCAAGGTGAACGAGTTCATTCGTGTCTTGAATCTGACCGGCACATCAGAAGGTCTATTCATCGGCAACCTGTGGGTGGACAGAAAAGACTGGCACTGGTTTGCCTTCCACCCTTGGTCTGGCTTTGACTTTAAGATGGTCGAGCCTGGTCTTTATGAACAGTGGATCCATCGTAACGAACATGCAGAACTTTTCCAGGGTCTCTTTCAAACCTTTCAAGATGTGGAGAGTTTCAACTTCAAGGACCTGTATGTTCCGCACCCGACTAAGCCGGGCCTCTGGGCATCTCACGGTCGCAGCGATGATGTTGTGGTCCTTTCGAACGGATACAAGATCTCGCCTCTTGATACAGAGGCCCTTGTCGCATCTCACCCGGCCGTTGATGGGTGTTTGATGGTAAGTCCAGAATCCCTCAAGAAGTTGAAGAAGAATGCTGATTGAAGTGTACCACAGATCGGATCAGGTAAGCCGCAAGCTGGTCTACTCATCGAGCTGAAAGATCCAACAATAAAGAAGGACGACGACAACGCTGAAGCGCTCTTCAACAGCATCTGGGCCGTGGTTGAGAGGGCCAACTCCCTGTCTCTGCACAAGAACCAGCTGCACCGGGACTATGTCGCCTTTTCTGAAGCGAACAAGCCATTTATCCGTACCGATAAGCGCACCATCAAACGCCGGGCTACTATGGCACTGTATGAAGATTACATACAGCGCTTCTACCAATCAAGAACAGAGGATGATGGCGGAGATGGAGCTGCGGCTATCGGGTTCATCACAGTCGACACATCATCCTTGGACTCGACTACTCGCGCAGTTCGACATGTGCTGGCTTCGATTGTGCCTGTGGTAAAAGATTCCCCCGCGGACGCTGATATGTTTACTCTTGGGTTCGACTCACTTCTCGTCTTCCGCGCTACCAAGACGATTGCGGCAGTTACAGATCTTGGTGGGAAATTCTCACCGAGGAACTTCTATGCTGGCCCGACGATCGAAGCGATCGTCGCAACTGTCATGCGACTAGCTTCTGAGCGCAGAGCCATGATAATAGATGGCACCATTGCCTCATCGCCGACCGAACAGCATCAACAAGACCCAAAGGAAGTAGTGATGAGTACACTCATAAAACGACACAAGGCTGTTCTATCCTCCAAGCTGGGCCCAATGGACCTTTTTGGAGGGAACATGTACGAGGGCGTTAACGTCTTCATTCCTCTCTGTCCAGATGTGCCGTTTAAGCAGGCGTATAAAGTGCTCCAGCGAGGTCTTGTTCGCGCGATGGAGATCGTGCCGGATCTCGCAGGTAAAGTTATACCCTGTTCGGAGCACGAGATTGGATACAAGAAGGGAGATCTTCGTCTCAGTCTTCCTCCACTGCCCTCTACTGTCTTGGGGATGACTGCCCCGGAGGAGCCACGACAACTGCGCTTCAAGGACCTGTCGTCCGTCCTGCCATCCTACGCTGAGCAGAAAGTTTCTGGATTCTTGACGTCAGCTTACCCCGACGAGCTTCTGACTACGTGTCCGGCTTTTCCTTCACTGCCTGCGGACGTGTGTAATATCCAGGCCAATTTCATCGAGGGTGGTTGTGTGCTGGCCTTCAATGTTCATCATCACGCTCTTGATGGTGTCGGATTGTTGATAGCACTTACGGTTTGGGCAGAATGCTGTCGATTCGTCCAGGGTGATCAGTCTGCGACTTGCACGTGGCTGCACCCAGAGAGCCTCAATCGTGATATGCTATCTGTCTTGTACGAGTTGGAGGGCTTCGCGAAGCCGGCAAGTGAAATCGACCCCAAGGTTTGGGGTTTCCTACCATACGCCGATCCGGCGCTGAACGGCAAGGACGCAACTGCAGCCAACGGACATGGGACTGAGCCAAGAACCGAGAAGGCTCCTTTGTCTCGCAATCTGCCTGAACCGCCTCGTCTACCTCCATGTGAGCACTGGCCACCCAAAGCTCGATTGGATGGTCGCACACTGGCAGCGTCGACCTTCCTTATCTCGGCCGAGAAGCTGAAGAGACTCCAAGAGAGTGTAGAGCTTGCTGAAGCTACTGATCCAGAACGTCAAAGTCTCAGCAACGAGTCAGTGTCACTATCCCTCGGCGATGTACTCCAAGCCTTCTTCTGGCGCGCCGCCGTCCGGGCTCGTCGTCGCCCTGAGAACACCTCGGCCGATGACACATCCATCATCGAGATGCCCACCGACGTCCGACCCTACTTCAGCGCGCACCTACCGCCAACGTACATGGCCAACAGCGTCATCATGAATCGACAGCACGTGTCCGTCTCGAAGCTCTGCTCATCCGAGACAACCGTTTACGAAATTGCTCAAATCTGTCGCGAGGCGCGCACTCGAATTGATCAAGAGCTTGTCCACGATGCATTTGGTCTGCTTCATACGATCCAAGACAACAGTCCAGGAAACCACACTACAGCCTTCCTGGGCCAGGGTATCCAGGACGGCCCACACTCGCTCTTCAACAACATGATGCTATTCCACGCAAAGGATATTGGGGCATTTGGCGGAAACATCTTTGATGCGCCTGATGCTGTGAGGGTCCAAATGGATTGGCTAAACAAAGCCTTCAGGAGTCTGTTTATTCTGCCGATAAGAGATGATGGCGGTGTCGAGTTGCTTCTCGGGACGTTTCCTGAGGAACTGGATGCTATGAGAAATGATGAGGAGTTTATGCAGTTTGCCGAGTTTCTGGGATAGGGAATGGGAGGGAACATAGGAGGAGCATGTAGACAGGCTGCTCTAGTCACCATAACGCTAGTACTCTGTGAACTTTAATGTTATTTTGCTATAGTCATTGTCTTGTTTGTATTTGCTTTGCTTCACTTTGTTTACACGATGCTCATTCTTGGTGTCGACTGAAAACCTTTCGCTTACATCTAGATAATCTGTAACCATGAACAATGATGACGCTGGATTGTGTCCTTCAGTCAACCATGCCAGACCGCATGCGTATGTAAAAAATAATCTTCCAAAGACCTGCGTCCAACAAGCGATAAACAAAACATGGAGAGCCTGTCGTAGGAACCAATTCCAGGACACCGAAGCCCTCAAGCACGTGCACAGTTTTGCAACCGAAGTTCTTGAATCCAAGCTCGTTGTAAGTGAGATATCCACATCCAGTTCGCCTCCAAAGGGAAATCCTCCTAGTGCACACGTAAGCTTAGATTCTTGCCCAACAGGGCAATTGTCCTGTAGGAAGTTGCCGGACCCATTAGCTGAGCCGCATCCTTGCGAGGGCCAGTGCTCCGAAGATCTAACCCCCGAGCCTTCAGAGCCCCAAGATTTTAGGTCAGCTTCCGATGAGAGGTGATTCACTAAAGTACTTCAAAACACACAACCACTGTTGCATCATCTCAGAGCTTCGATTATTTGTCTGACAGGAGCATATCTTTTTTACCCTTGTATCAGCGCCTTTCCCACCCTACAAGTACACCCCCAGTGATTCACAACCAGTTCTGTAGCCACTGACATTCAGTATCAGAGCCTCTCAGACGTCTTGCATCAGGATATAAACATCGCATAGCACCAGTTGCCCCAACTGAGGCCCCATCTATCAATGCCTCATCAGGTTGTGGCCAAACTGGATACTGCACAGGACAGACATAAAGCACCCGAAGCAATCAAAACCATGGATATCGTGGACGACGTCAAGATAATGACCGACACTGTCGTTCTAACCTACCCCGAACCTACTACCATCATGAACAATGCCTCAACAGACCATGGCATCGTCTTTGATGACGGAGTCTCGAAGCTCAAGACACCGGCTATCACCATAGCTTCATCAGACGTCTCGTTTGACGACACAATGTCAACCAGATCCTCCAACTCCAGTCTCGGTACTGAGATGACGGGTCCTCCAGCCACAGATGACAAAATGGAAGTCTCCAACGAAACCAAAGTCTCTGAGATATCCGAGAGAATTTTAGACGTCATTCTGAAATACTCTCTCAACAAGTTCGAAAGCACCTCCGAGCTCCACAGCAAAGGCAGACCCAAGTTTCTTGCCGTCATCTCACGCTTTGTCCAAGAGCAACAGAAAGTGGTTATGTGTCTGCCAGCATTCCCATTCAAGTCTGCGAACAAGGTTGAAAAGGTGCTGGGCAGTCTTCCCGACAAGGCCGAGGAAGTATCACTCGCCAGATTAAACTCCATGTGTACCACCATCGGACAGTTTTATGAGCCGGGAGCTCAGTTGACCATCATCTCGGACGGTCTGGTTTACAATGGTTCGTTCACCTCTTTTATTTCTGCCTCAAATTAATGAAGTATTTCATGGCTGCTGGCACATCACTTACATTTCTTCTTCGTTCTATAGACTTGCTAGGCATTTCAGACCTCGAGACCTGGCGCTACGGCTCCGCGCTACGAGCCATGGCCGAGCGCAAGGACTTTACTAACCTATCATTTTCCCGTCTTCAGGACTTGGTCGCAGCCAAGGGCTTGCCCAATGACCTCAATGAGCTGACATATGTTGCCAACGCCACCAACTTCCGTCGAACCCTGTTCAACAAGTACGGACGGGACGGCGATCTCGACATTGATCACGAAATCGCCACAAACGCAGACACACTCGGGACGTATAAGGGGTACTGCCGTTTCCTCAAGTCAGATCTGCAACACATCTACGGCCCAGCCAAGAGTTCTGCCAAGTACAGGAAGGACGTCAAGTATCTTGCTAAGCAACTGCTGATCCGGGGATATGTAAGTTTCGAGCTCACTAGTCAAACCAGTTATTGAATACTGTATCGACGCTTTACAGCTAACGCAATCTCAAGGCCTTTGCTGGAGCTGTCAAAGCGCGCTTCCCAGACCATTTGCGTCTCAGTATCCACCAATCGACCGGGGAGCACAAGATTTCAATTAGCCTTCTCAACACCAAAAGCGGCTTCACAACGCCATGGCATTGCAGCGTGGCATTGATGGAAGATGGTGAATGGCTTAGCGGCCTTACGATCGACTTCAAAGCCGATCGGTTACTGGAACTTGTCCAAGAGGAGGGACGGCCGAGTTACTTCAAAGAGGTCGCCCGTCAGCGGCCATACCTGACGGAGAGCGCTAAGCCACGCGTTGTTGTTAAGCAGGAACCACAGGCCCATAGACCTAGGATACGCGCATCTTAAGTTCACCCAGGGGTTGATCAGAACGTGTTAAGGCTGAGGTTATACTATTCAAGGGGTGTTTTACAAGGGAGAGACTGTTTTTTACAAAGTAGATAATAATGACCAATATTCTAGACCTTTCCTATACATCCAGAGATGGAGTGAGATGCACTGACTTTCAGGCGCAGAGCAGACTCTAAGAAGCATCACTTCAGCTTCTATACTACTCGAACGACTGTTCTTGAGCCGTATTGAGACACTCCTTCTCATCTATGGAGGCAGCAGGAACGAGATTAAATCTAATGCTAGGATGCCCGATGAAGCATGCATAGATGTACAACGCCTGACATGACAGCATGCTTCGGAAACTCAGAGGCGTCTAGCTACATGGTAACGTATGTGACATGTGCTCGGCAACAAGTTTTCATATCACTCGTCAGCAGCCAACGAACGAAGAAACACCAAACAAATCGCAGCCAAATCAAATTGGCAAGAGGTACGCTGATATGTACCCTTTAATTGACCATATGTAACTATTTATTCTTTTTATATAATGGTCTGAAAGGCATTTCTAGGTCTACCATAATCCCTGATAATCAAGATATTTTGATGCGAGTCGAAATATGTCCCTTCTTCGTCTGTAGCACAACCAGATCGTGGTCATACGTGAGGTCTTCAATCGTAGTCTCGAAGAGTTCCGATTTAGGAATGACTCGAAACGCCATCAGGGCAGCCATGATGTAGATCTCACACAGCGCAAGACTGCAAGATACAACTGTTAGAATGGAAACTTCAACTTGAACATGTACCGTAGTGGACAGTAGGATATAAGTAAGACTCACCTTTCACCAACGCAAACTCTAGATCCCTTTGAAAACGAGATAAGGAATTTCTGAAGAGTGTAATCAGGCTTTCCGTCGGGTAGCAGCCATCGATCAGGGTTAAAGGAATCAGGGTCGGGAAACAGCCGCGTGTCCCAGTGGTTAATCATGGCTGTCATGCTCACAGGCGTGCCTCGCGGGATCATGAATTGTGTCTTGCCATCTTGACTCTTATAGAAGAGATCTTCCTCACGGGCGATACGAGCAGATCGACCGGCTGCGCCAGGTTGGTGCCGCAGAGACTCTTGAACAAGGGCCCAGAGGTAGGGTCTCTGTTCGAGTTGCGCCCATTTGAGATTGTTAGGATCAATTCCTTCAAGGTCTTTCATAAGACGAGCGTAGACCTTGGGTTGATGAAGCATTTGGAACGTCATGACAGTAAGGATAGCCTGTGCCGGGTTAGCTGTGAAAATTATGATTGTCTGTCATGGATCGCGAACTAACAGCAGTGGTTTCCGTTCCAGCGAGGAGAAAGACAAATCCCTCACCCGAAAGACGAAACATGGTTTTCTCCTCTTCAGGTAGGACGTTGGAGTTTAGAATCTCGTTAAAGACACGGCCGCCGTCCGGGTTGGCCAAGGCTGTCTTGATGTAGGCTGGAATGACATGATTCATCTGGTGCATGATCCTCTTGACATCCTCCCCCATATAGTCAGCGAAGATGGGTAGGATATCAGCTAGCCGCCTAGCCAAAGCATTGTGGCGCACTGGTTGCTATCCGTTAGCAAAATTGTCAAGTCAAAGTATTTGAAAGTTCAATGCAAAAACGTACTCATGTAAGTGGTTTTCAAGAAGGATGACGTCCAGGTGCCAAAGTTGGGCTCCCAGCCCTCTTGCTCAATAAAGCCCATGGGCTCTCCAAATGCATACTGCGAGAAGACGTCGGCAGTGTAGCAATTGAAGGCGCCCTTGACTTCAAAGGCTTCTTTTCCATTCCAGCGCAGCATTTTCTGGATGAAGAGCTCGGCGAATTTTAGTACTTCATCTTCGAGCTTGAGAACTTGTCCACGTGAGAAGAAGCGTGCATGGGCAGCCCTGCGCTTGCGATGCAACTCATGGGGCCCAGCTGTGCCGGTTGCCTGTGAGGCTGGGCCAGCACCTGCTATCTTGAGGTGGTGCTGCCATTTGTCGCGGACTAGAAGATGATAGACGTGAGCGACAGAGTCCCATCGAGACAATAATGTTGCGATTAAATAAACTTACTTCGACCTGGCTTTCCTGTGTAGATCTCGTCGGCAAAGTAGGGATCGCTGCAGTGAAGTTCATCAGGGCTCACGCGCACGATGGGACCTTGAAAGGCTGTTAGTGGTCACTGACGATCCATCCGGAATCATTCAAGCACTTACCATACTGCTCATGCATCTTTTCTATCCTCCTGCCATAGCGGCCTTGAAGGATCCAGTCATAGTAAGCCTCATAGACATACGAGGCAGCGGCAATCTTCGGTCCAGGGAACTTGGAGAGTGGGTGGAAAGGAGAGATGTTGTAAAGCGCGAGAGCGACACGGTAACCAAGCCAAAGACCAGCGAGTCCAAGCAGCGCTGATGGACTCACAAAACGCTTGAGGGCGATGATATTGAAGTCATCCATGGTTAATGATTTGCTATAATCAAATTAGACACTCAAGCACAACGGACTTCAAGACAACTAGCATTGGTAATATTGACAGACTCTATATATCGAATGTTCACCTCCACTGAAGCGACCTAGAGAATCTACTAAGCGCTAATCTACAGCTTGCAATATGCGGCAAACACCCGAGGGCGGGACTCAGCACTGCCTCTAGCTATGTCTGCAGGATCCTTGAACTGCGGTTTAACGGTGTTTAACCACTTTGGGACAGTGCCGGTTCATATACTAATCCCTGTAATCACCCTTGCTCATACAATGGAAAAGACGAGACATAGTGCATGAATGGTGGCAGGTTGAACATTCACAAAATTACTACATGCTGAATGTTTGATTCAGAAGTTGTCTAGGAGGAGGTTAATCCGATCTAATATCAGGCTTCAAGAAACAAAGAAATTGTATCTAACTCGGTTATAGACTCGCTAAAGAGCTACCAGGATACCTGACTTGGTATATACTTTTTACTGGCTATCATATTGAGCGTAATAAATATCAACAAAGCATCAGTAACTCCAAAGATTCCTTTTTTACAACAGAAATACTCCCTTATTTTATTTCCGCGTCGGAACCAATGATGAAGAGACGAGTAGTGGTTTCTGTAATTTACCAAGAACAAGTCACTTACCCTACGGTTTGTATCAGCCAAAGCACAGGGCACAATCAACCATGGATAGCAAATTTTAGTTTCATGTTGAAGTTTCATACGGGAATTTGTAACAGTGTTCTCATATCTGGTTCTATATTTTGGCTCGTACTAAAATCTATGACCTGCGCTTGACCTCCAATTGGACTCCCGGATCGGCAAACAGCTCAAAACCAAACGGCATCAGCTTGGGTGTATAACCCTCAGCCAACCGCACATCGTAATCGAGCAAGATGGTAGCAATAGCTGTCTTCACCTCTGCGACAGCGAAGAATCTTCCTGGGCAGATAGGTTTGCCAATACCAAATACAAAATGATCCTCACTCGTAGAAGTAGCAGAACTAGCGTACGTCCACTTGCCGCCCTGAGCACGAAGCTTCGCATATCGATATGCGTCAAAGGTGTCTGGGTTCTCGTACACCTCAGGGTTTCGGAGACGAGACATGTAAATTGAGAGAGCGGTTCCTTTGGGGAGATACTGGCCGTTGGGAAGGGTGACGGGTGATAGGACCTGGCGGTCGAGATTGACTTTAATCTATTAGTACCTTGTTGTATAATGATGAATTAATCGTCTTATTGACTTACCAATAACAGCGGAATTCATCCTCTGCGTCTCTTTGATGACGCTATCGAGCAATCGCATATTTGTAAGCGCAGCGGGTGACCATCCATGCTCGTGAACCACGGCTTCAATCTCTTCTCGGAGAGGTGTGATCAGATCATGCGAGCAAATCTCAATGACCGTCTGCTTCAGCAACTCCGAAGTAGTCACAACAGCAGCCATAGACATTCCAAGCTGAGCGGCGACAGGATCATAGATCTTGCCCGCCGCAATTTCACTGAACCAAGTGATAGAGTCATCGTGCTCTTTGCCTTCAGCCGCTCTCTTGGCCAAATTCTTTTCCAAGACTTCGCGTGCACGCTTAACTTCTGCTCTGCAACTCTTACAAGCGGGGAGGAACCATTGAATAAGAGGTCTCAGCCATCGCGGCCATTGTCGCAACGCGCGAGCCGCGAGGAACACAGTCATTCCGTAGTTGGTACTGACTTGTTGCCATGTCTCGTCGTGTGACAGCTCCTCGCCAACAAAGACGGATGCGGACATTCGGCTGATGAGGTTAAGACCGTCCTTGGCCCAGTCGACTGCTTTCCAAGCTATTCTGGGTGTCAGTCAATACTCACGATGGGAGAATGCTCAATACGTACCGTCACACCCTTGCGGCCAAGCTGCAAGGATGTCTCTCTGCACACTTTTGTGCAGTTTGCTGACATCTGGAAAGAAACGAGTCAGTGGGATGACGCCAAGGGTATGGTGGCGGTGGACTTACGAGGGTTTTGAACAAGCTTCTTCTTGATAACATTGGCCAACAGTTTGGAAGGGTCAGAGATGGCTGCCGTGCCATTGAAACCAGGGTAGCCCGCAAAGAAATCCTAAAGAGACAATTTAGTAAGTTATTGATAGGACTATCTAGAAAGCAAGGGTTTTACCTTGCGAACAAGCGGCTGGTGATCAAGTTGAGGACCATGACGCCTGATCCATTCAAAATGGTCTTCAGGGAGGATCAATCTATCTCCCACCAATGTGATCATGCGGAAAGGGTTTTGGAACTGATTTAGTTATTAGTGTCTAGTTGTCTGGATAACTATCATTCGCGTACCTTGGCAAACCCCTGTTTGATGAGGCCATCGGCATTAGTGACGAAGGCTATTTGGGCCTTGATGGAGAACCAATCATTGGGATATTTGTTGATGACTGGGATTTTTTCTTTTGGCGAGACAAGTACTAGAAGTGATAAAACGAGGATGATGGCACCGGCAGCGACGAGGCCAGCACCCTCGGGAGTATAGTCCCCCACACCTAGCGTAGTGGTGTTTTGACTGAAATCCATTGTCTATGATATCGTGATGCAGGTGTAACGACGTGACATGATTATGGGAAATTCTCATTGAATAGCAGTTTATATCGATGTTTAATAAAGACCAAGTGAGAAACAGTTGTACAGCCCCGGACCATCTGTACGGATAGTATCACAGACATCAGTCATCCAATTAGAAAGAATCACAACGGAAATTAGTGGGCATGCTCTGCCATGTCTTACTCGGAAGCTGGCCAGAAGAAGGAATATCCCATCTCTCCCATTCCGGCTCAAGTGAGGGTTACTTATTGGTGGCATACGCCCTACCATGCCGAGATATCGGATAGGGAACATGCGGATTGGTAGGACACAAGCCAGGTCATCGCAAAAAGTAAGCAACATGGATCACCGGAATGTTGCCTCTTCAGGCCGGGTGCCGAATCTTAGTAGCTGACCTATTATCATTACAGCGACTGGGGTGAGGAGTGGGTATAGAGACAGGGGTAGACAGTCAAGGCACCTTGGGTAGCCTCTCAGGGTCTAGCTGCTCCCGCTCTGATTTCTGAACCTCAATTGTAAGACACCTTGTGTGTGACCTTTTGTCATATCATCCAAGAGTAGCATTATTGTCCAACCTCGTCACCCAGATGCACGGCAATCTGTGCCGTGCACAATCTATTTGCAGGCCTTTGTCTATGTCCCTCCTACTTTGTTCCTAACTCGCGTCTTTTTTTTTTTTTTTTTTTTGGTTCTCCTCCTTCATCTCTTTTGTCATCCATCTTACTTTCTCACAACCCTATTTTTATTGCTCATTCTTAGCCTGAAGAAGCTGGTCTTCTCAGTCCGTTTCGTGGCAACTGTCACCCCCTGCTTACACTAATTGCCGTGACTTGACAGTTGCTTGGAGATCCTTTTAGCGTCTCACTGCATCCAACTCGACGACTAAAAGGCCTCTTGGGTATCATTATTGGCTCTTCAACGACGAATCACATCATTCATCTGCATCACATATTTGGCATCAAGATTGCGAGCGAACTGCTTGCTATCTTTCGCTGTGATGGGACAATCCTACATGCGCCTGCCAGAAGATGGCGATGGTACAGCTGGCAGACTTTCCGTGTCTGGTAGCGCACATCTTGCAACAACCACGCTGCAGGTCGGCGGCATGACGTGAGTCACCACCTGTTAACGTTTTGCTCTTTTAGTACTCATAACTAACGTTGTAGCAATAATAGATGCGGTGCTTGCACATCAGCCGTTGAGTCCGGTTTCAAAGGCGTTGACGGCATCGGAACAGTCTCTATCAGTCTCGTAATGGAGCGCGCCGTAGTCACGCATGACCCACGGATCATACCCGCCGAGAAGATACATGAGATCATCGAGGATCGTGGGTTTGATGCAGAGGTTCTCTCGACAGATATTCCCAACGCTGGGGCTACTCGGACCAACAACCACTTCAACGAGAGCACTGCCATCAATGGCGAAACTACAACCACTGCGACAACAACTTTCGCCATCGAGGGAATGACATGTGGTGCCTGCACATCAGCAGTTGAAGGCAGCTTTAAGGGCGTGGACAGTATCCTCAAGTTTAACATTAGCCTTTTGGCTGAGCGCGCCGTTATTACGTACGATGAAACCAAGATTTCCCCCGAGGAGATAGCCGAGATTATCGAGGATCGCGGATTCGATGCTACCATTCTATCCACACAACGCGACATGGCCTGCCAGGGACGAGACACCACATCTGCCCAATTCAAAGTCTTTGGGTGCAAAGATGCAACGACGGCCCAAGCTCTGGAGGAAGGCCTCATTGCGATCCAAGGCATCCAATCAGTATCTCTCAGCCTCAGTACGGATCGTCTTACAGTTGTTTATCAACCCATGACCATAGGACTTCGTGGCATTGTCGAAGCCATAGAGGCGCAGGGCTTGAATGCCCTCGTTGCAAGCGGAGAAGATAACAACGCGCAACTTGAATCGTTGGCAAAAACGCGTGAAATCACTGAGTGGAGGAGAGCATTCAAGATCTCACTCGCCTTTGCGATTCCTGTCCTTCTAATTGGAATGATCATTCCTATGGCCTTCCCTGCGATAGACATTGGGAGTTTCGAACTCATTCCTGGTCTATTCTTGGGTGACATTGTGTGTCTCATTATCACATTACCTGTCCAGTTCGGCATTGGCAAGAGATTCTATATTTCTGGTTACAAGTCTCTCAAGCATGGATCACCGACAATGGATGTTCTGGTCGTTCTTGGCACAACGTGTGCTTTTCTCTTTAGCGTCTTCTCGATGCTGGTCTCAGTTCTTCTTGAGCCGCATTCCAAACCTTCCACCATCTTCGATACAAGTACTATGCTCATTACTTTCATAACACTATCTCGATGGCTCGAAAATCGCGCCAAGGGCAAGACCTCCAAGGCATTATCTCGCCTTATGTCCCTAGCTCCGTCAACAGCAGCCATCTATGCTGATCCGATCGCCGTGGAAAAAGCAGCCGAGAACTGGGCAAAGTCTTTTGACGACCCGTCAACGCCAAGGACACCTGGTAACCAAACTGGCGGATCCGCTTGGGAGGAAAAGGTCATCCCAACAGAGCTACTTGAGGTTGACGATATCGTGGTCATCCGGCCAGGTGACAAGATTCCAGCAGATGGTATCCTGGTCCGGGGTACAACATTCGTTGATGAAAGCATGGTTACAGGAGAAGCTATGCCTGTCCACAAGCGTATAGGTGATAACATGATCGCCGGTACTGTCAATGGTGACGGACGTGTTGATCTTCGTGTTACTCGAGCTGGCCATGCTACCCAATTAAGCCAAATCGTCAAGTTGGTTCAAGATGCGCAAACGGCCCGCGCCCCAATCCAGGAGCTCGCTGATAAGCTGGCCGGCTACTTTGTTCCCATGATTCTCATTCTTGGTCTTAGCACATTCCTTGTATGGATGGTCCTTTGTCACGTTTTATCTCACCCTCCTGAGATCTTCCTTGAAGACAATAGCGGTGGTAAAATCGTGGTATGTGTCAAGTTGTGCATTTCCGTCATCGTCTTTGCCTGTCCATGTGCCCTTGGGCTCGCTACGCCCACGGCCGTCATGGTCGGTACAGGAGTTGGGGCCGAGAACGGAATTCTCATCAAAGGAGGCGCTGCCTTGGAGCGTATAACCAAGGTCACGCATATCATCCTTGATAAGACTGGCACAATTACGTACGGAAAAATGAGCGTTGCCAGCACAGATCTCATCTCGCAGTGGGCCAGAAGCGATGTCAACAAACGACTGTGGTGGTCCATCGTGGGTCTGGCCGAGATGGGGAGCGAACACCCCGTTGGCAAGGCTATCCTGGGCGCTGCAAAGGAAGAATTGGGCATGGATCCCGAGGGAACCATTGATGGCACTGTCGGTGACTTCAAAGCTGTTGTAGGCAAGGGTGTCAGCGTGACTGTAGAGCCAGCTACCTCGAGCCGTACACGATACCTCGTTCAAGTTGGAAATCTCGTCTTTTTGCAAGATAATGGTGTTGATGTCCCCGAGGATGCTGTCCAGGCTGCAGAGAAGATCAATTTGTCGGCTGACGTAGGTAAATCGACGGTCAAGAGCAACGGCGCTGGAACCACCAACATCTTTGTGGCCATCGATGGCGTTTACACAGGCTATGTATGTCTGTCTGATAAGATCAAGGAGGACGCTGCTGCGGCTATCTCGGTTCTACACCGCATGGGCATCAAAACCTCGATAGTAACAGGCGATCAACGGTCTACCGCACTCGCTGTCGCTTCTGTCGTGGGTATTGATGCCGATCATGTCTACGCTGGCGTTAGTCCCGATCAAAAGCAAGCCATCGTACAAGAGATCCAACAGTCTGGTGAAGTTGTCGGCATGGTTGGTGACGGCATTAATGACTCTCCAGCCCTTGCGACAGCAGACGTTGGCATCGCCATGGCAAGCGGCACGGATGTAGCGATGGAAGCAGCAGATGTCGTTCTTATGAGACCGACAGAGCTCATGATTATACCTGCTGCTTTGACTCTTACACACACTATTTTCCGTCGAATCAAGTTAAACCTTGGATGGGCTTGTCTGTATAACGCCATTGGTCTCCCGATCGCAATGGGCTTTTTTCTTCCGCTGGGTCTGAGCGTACACCCTATCATGGCGAGTCTTGCGATGGCGTTTAGCAGTGTCACGGTGGTGGTTAGTAGTCTCATGCTTAACTCATGGACAAGGCCTACTTGGATGAATGAAATGGCTATGAACGATGACAAGACGCCCAAGGCGGAGAGGTGGGCATTTGGAAGGGGCATCGTTGGCTGGGTGAGGGAAATGATGGGACGTAGGGGAAAGGTGGAGGAAATTGGGTATTTGCCGTTACAGAACATGGAGGGCTGAGTTTGTATGTAAACATTGTCTTGATTGATGACATCTAGAATTATTTTTACGTATAGATACAACTTTCTATGTAGTAACATCGGACTCTACTTGACCGAACGCCTTGCCCGATTGGGCTGCCGTCGATACTGTGGTCGTATTCTAGACGTACTCAGATGCTAACGGCAGATTTTGGTGGATTGAAGAATCACAGACGCGATTTGTGTCGCCTGAATTCCTTAAAATTTACATGGAAGCCGGTTTACTGCCGCCCGATATCTTCAACGCAGAGGACTACCGCAGATACTACTGAACTGGACGGGTTTAGACACACCAAGAACACCAATAATAACGTGCTCCAACAGAAATTGACGACGACAGCGGCTTCAAGGTTGAGTCTGTCAAGCGATCAACACGATCTATCCCCAGTCGATTTCGACTCCGTAGGTTAAATTAACCCGATCTGGTAGCACTGGAATGCTGCAACATTACAAACCTAGCCAGGAACAACTGGATCATCTAGTAGAAGGATCTAGTTCTAACCTTGCTCAAAATAAGTCAATTATGATTGGCTGATAAAGGCAAATTGAACATTGTCTCGACCGATAGACAAGGCATGCATGACTAGCACGATATGTGCCGCGGCGCCGGCCCAGGAACCATGATTTGTGTTTCTACATCCTTAAAAGATTCAATCCCTCATCATGATGTGGACTACCTTCTCTGCCTTTCTTTAGACAGATTTCTCGATGATTGGCGACGATACGAACCACTATCAATAACCCCAGGCCACAGAGGAAACGGTGATCTACCACCATGAAGGTATCCACATCGATTCAGTTGTTCATCCTTTCTTCTTTCCTCTCATTCAATACTGCTGTAGCCAGTGAACCGACGAATGCCACCGAGTTGGAAGATGCGCCAGAATGCGCTGTGAGTACTTTTATAACCGAAATCCTGACTTGACAGTTTGTTAATTGTGTCGCAGATACAATGTCTAGCTCAGTTGGTAAAAGGGCCAACATTATCAGACGAAAACAAGGACATACTATGTCATAATAAAGCCATCAGCAGCGGCGCCGCTGGCTGTACCCTGGTGCAATGTAGCATGAGAGATCTGTTTGGTACAGCAGCCTCTCCATCAGTGTCACTACACTGACGTGAGAATGCATGGCATGAAACAATGCTAACATTAATTCTGTTCGGCACAATCAGACTTCCTTAAAATTGAACAATCGACATGTGGCAGACCCGAACTTGACAACGACCACAAAATCAGAGGTCTCGTATACAGTATCCTCGGCACAGTTGTAATTTCGGTCTTTTTTCGAACGCTGCTCAAATTCCAGCGAAGCCAGTCTTGGGGACCCGACGATGTTACTATCATTGCGGCAGCAGTGAGTCCACATGCACACCCGCGGATGCGATGTTTTGCTAATCATAGTAGGCTTTTTCAGTTCTCTCAACTCTCATGACGGGATTAAGTATGTATTTATATCTTTGGCTCACCAAATGAAGACTGACATCAATTGTCCAAGTGACATATAAAGGCTTGGGGCGCAACGTCTGGTTGTTCGATGATCATACAATCACCACCTTCTACATAGTACGTCCATCGACAAAGATTCGGACTCTGTCTAACTTGTGCAGTATCTTCTCGTTTTCCAATACGGCTATGTTTTAAGCCTATGTCTTGTCAAACTATCAATCCTGTTCTTTTTCCTTCGTACTTTTCCAGACCAGACATTCAGGACTTTGGTCAAGTGGACAATAGGATTCAATGTTCTTACTACAGTCATCTTTAGTATCTGCGGCGCACTTCAACGACAGCCCGTCTACTTACTGTGGGAGGGATGGAAAGAATTTCCACCAAAGGGGATCAGCTTGAACATTCCGGCAATCATATTCTCGCATGCTGCCGTTAACATCGCCCTGGATGTCTGGATGTTTGTTCTTCCTTTGACACAGTTATATCATTTGGGGTTGAAGCCAAAGAAGAAGGCTGGGGTCATGCTTATTTTCGGTGTTGGAATCTTGTAAGTCACCTTTCGGTTGTATATGTTAGTATACTGACGACAGTACAGTCTCACAGCTGCCAGCTGTATCAGAATCCCCTACTTGATTGGATTTAGTAGATCATTAAACTCGACAGGTAAGAGCCAATCCATTTCTCAATCACACATTCTTACGCAAATACAGCCGACTCTCAAGGATTCATCGTCTGGTCCAATATCGAGTGTGGTATAGGCATCCTCGTCGCATGCATGCCGCACATGCAACCAGTCTTTCGGGCTATAGCAGAGCGAGCAAGATCATGGAAGGTGCTGCCAACTAGTTCGAACGTTGGCGACGGCATGTTTGTGCAAAGAGGGCTGAAGACTATCCCCATGACGAACGCTGTCGGGAATGACATGCGCACGGATGGGACTACGTTGGTAGGAGGGGATGATGTGACTCTCAACGATTCAGGAGGGCTATTGACTTTAAAGGGGTCTACCATATCTGGGAAGAGAAATGGAGGTTCTGTTAGTGATGGGCGTGCGTCGGAGTCAGTTGGGTTGGGAGAGGGCTGTCAAGTCTAGACAGTGAGTTATCAATACTGAGAGGCGGCTATGTTGCCAAGGAATATCCAGATCTTGTGCAACGCGTCAACCAACAGTTATCCTTGTATAGTTGGTTGGCCAATACATATCGCTGAAAAGAGACACTTTGGTTGGCAGTGCTCGCAACACTCAGCGGAGAAACATGTGACTTTGGAATAAACCCCGCATGCGAACATTTTCTTGACCAGGTTTATTTCCGCCTTTTCAGCATCGCCAACCTTCAATAGACGTCTTACGCAAGACGTACAACATGGTCTACCATTACCCAGGTATCGAGCAGTTGGATAATAATGTGTTTGTCAAAGAACGAAAACAGAGGGAAGACCTTAAGCAAGCCATCGAGGGTGTCAGACAGACCTCGCTGCTGTTGATGAGCCACCTAGCCACTATCGAGAACACCTTTTCTAAGAATAGCAGTCTTATTGAAGATTTCGAAGACGTTACCGATTCGACGTATACCAGCGCCAACAATGTCAGACTCGCAACGGAACATTTCCTGATTCAATCAGTCATGACGCATGTCACCTCTTTTGCGACCAGGAAACACAGCCAAGCAATCGGTATGCTCAATCACTTTCACGAATCTATCAAGATAATTGTGCAAAATCAATTGCCAAAGGGTGAGAGTTATATTCAATGGAGAATCGTTGAGGAATGCTACAATCAGGCCGTATCTCCTTCTGGTCAACTCAATGCCAGCAACTATTTTGCTTCGATATCCCAACGGGACACCGCATCGAGCACAGGCAACGCTTGGGAGGTACGAGAGATGTACAACGAGGAAGGGATAAAATATCTCGGAAAGGTCTGGGTCTTGTTTTGGGCACAGTGTTTGAGGGATTGTTGGTCAGGACCAACTCTGTTTGTCGCACCGCCCGAGTTGGATCCATCCAAAGAAGAGTTACCGGCCGACAATCTTCCAAAATATCTATTCAGAACATGGGACTCGAATAGTCGGGGGATGGACATTCACGATATGATGTCTGGTATGGACAATGATTATGGTGAAAAGGACCTTCTCTCTCTGCAGAAGCATGAGGCATCACACAGGTTGTATGCTCATCTGATACGACCAGACGATGGTTACTCACACGAAAACCTTGTATCATGGAACAGCTCCTTGCTATTCAGTATTCAGATTGCAAATTACCTATGCCGTCGATCTGCAATGGACCCGAGTACGGTGTACGTTTCTGTTATTGATACTGCCAAGTACCCAAAAGGTCAATTTGTCAGCAACAAGTGGTTGATCGAACGATTCCAGGATGTGGACCTCACTGAACGCGACAAAGAATTCCTCAGTCGTCAATCAAGCAACCCTGCGTACTACCATAGTAAATATCTATCACAAGGTGAACTCGACATCACAGGGAGGTCATGGACCATGTCCTTGGCTGAACTCCAACAAGCCGAGCTTGGGACGCTCTATCCGGATATCGATGCGATTTCAGTAAACTCATATGCAGGGCTTATCTATCTGGATCTCGATGCAGTAAACCCATATGTCAACAACATGCTCGGATTGTGGACAAAGGACCATGAAAGTCTACATGAAATGTGGAGCGACGAACATACCACGACTAAGTCTGAACTAGAGGATGTAACAATGATTGCAAGAACATTCTTTGGCGGTGCCGACGAACTCGACATTTCATTGTTCATTCTGGCCTTTCGTAACCGGCGACTCAGGACTACGGGTAAGTTTGAATTAATAAATACCATCACTGAATGAAGGCTAATGATTGTATCAAGTTGAATGGGATTCAGAAAAAGTAGGGCCGATAGAGGTATGTCGATATGAAAACCTGAGGTACCAAATGTCCCGACTGGAAAACCCTGGCACGGAATCAGTGCTCGACTCCCTGAAACGACTTTTTATAATGGAAGAGGATTTGAAGTAATTGTAACTTAATTCGGCCCTTGACGCTGGCAGTCTTGTAACTAGTCAAGAAGATATGTTGCTTAAATCAAGACTATATGCTTTATCAAACATCACCTTGACCCATGATTGATACCCTAAACATTCATGACAACTGTTCCGTATGACTTCGTTTCCCCCACCCCTGCTCCGTCCCCGGCTCACGACCTTTCGAAATTTAGAGACACCTAACAAGCGAGCACCTGGATAATTCCGGAGCCATTCAAGTGGCGGTCGAATTTGCGTGGACGCGCCTGAATATCTCCTTTTTGAGCTCATCGTCATCCCACTGACGAATACCCAAAAACGCATTATCTGTCTTGTGAAAGAACCCATTACCTAGACCATAGCTCGCTCGTATGACAAAGTCGCGGGTCGAAATGCGGTCTCTGATGCCTTGTTCCCATCGCTTCCACGCAGTTTCAACCAGGACTGCTGTATCAACTTGCTCGACAACGAACTCTTTTTCCGGGGCAGCTTCACGAGCGTAGTCCAAGACTTGGTTCTGTGTCATCACTACTGTGTGTATGTAGTAGACTTTATTGACAGTTTCTTCGGGCTTCGAAAGAACTGCTGCGATGGCCTTTCCAATGTCATCAAGGGTACTCGCGGACATTGGAATATCCCCGCCATCTGCCACACGGGTTGGTATTTTGCCCGAGAGTCCGACAAAGATATCTTCATCGAGAACCCAATCAAGAAACATGCCAGTGTTTATACCAGTGTACGTGATTTGGCCCTTTGTGGCTTTATCTTCAACGTCTCTATACACAGGGAGCTTTGTCCTCATGAAAGGCATGTTGGCGATCTCGGGGTTACCCATCGACACGCCAAAATAAGACGGGATAGCTCGGTATATACCAGCGTTGACGGCGGCTTGCAATGTGATAATCGATGCATCATAAGCGAGTCGATTGAGAATGATGACTATCGCATCGAAACCGCGTCCTGTCAGGCTGGGAGTGAGGGTCTCGACCGAGGTGTAATCTGCTTTGATGACTTGGACTTCGTTGGGAAGCTTTGCTGATGAGGGGTCGCGAGTCAGCACGCTGACGTTGAACCCATTTAGTAACAAATGCTTGATGGTTGGTGGACCGAGACGCCCGGTGCCCTGAGAATATGTTAGCTGGGTACCTTGGAGGGAGTTGTTCACTAACACCAGCTATTAAAACATTGGAAATGGATGCTTTGGACATTATGGTCGGTTTGATAAAGGGGTTGGGTGCCAATGTCTTGGGTAATGTCGATGGTCAGATTCTGGCTTACGGTCCGTGTTCTGTCTGTCATCTACATCATCCTCTTTCGTATCAGGTGACTTATTACACAGCCTTTATGATGGATAATACGGATAATTGATACTAAGTTCTCAGACACGCCTGAAACAGGTCAGCCAATCACACTATACAAATCATACATACGCGCTACAGTTGGCCGGTTGATAGTTAGAGTTACATTGCCGTTTTATTCGAGTTCATCACCAGAGAATTTACCTGCAGCGAATGAGTCTAGGGACTTTAACATGTAGAGTTGGAGACTTTGAACAATCCATTTCGATACAGTGACCGAGAAAGGCACTCAATCGCGTAACCGTATGACGCTGATAACATCTACAGTTTCGATGATCGCAGGGTATGCTGGCAGATCAGTCCTCTAACTATTCTGAATAGACTAGCAGCAGGGTGGTATAAAAACCGACACTAGCTAAGTGGGTGATATAAATATTAGCTCACCCTTCGTGTATATATCGCCGAAGAGTGAGCTGATAATTTCGTCTGTACTATTCCAAGTCCCTATTTTTATTTAGCGCCCTGCCTGTTATCTCACGAGTGAGATTTAAGCGCGTCTACTCAATCCTTCGCCCTTGATAGCTTGTTTGGTGGCCAATCACGATGCGATGAAACATGTTAGCCGCGATGCAGGGGTCACTCAGCACTTCAAATACTAAAACCCCACGTTGTTGGAACTCAGTTTCGTCCTTATCGTACTCCTCCCTGTCTTGGTCGAGTCCAAAGGCCATGATGATTTTTGACAATCTGTCTCTGTCGAATACTTGGGTTGTATTAGTCCTGTCAGCTGTATTTCTTGTTCTGAGTCGCTTCATAGCACCAACTATCAGCGAAAATGAACCCCCCATAGTCAAACCGCGGGCGCCGTTCATAGGGCATATCATTTCAATGTTACGCGATGGAAGTGACATTTATGTGAATCTCTTGTGAGCCTAATACCCAAACCCTTCCTTGGTAACTATGTCACTGACATCCAACAGCAAACAGCGCAAAGAGCCCATCGTAACTCTACCAATGCTGAACGGCAAACTCTACGTCATCAACTCCCCAGATCTTATTCAAGCAGCCTTGCGAAACAACGACATATCCTTCACCCCATTCATCCTCGAATCATCCAAAGCAATGTGGGGTCTCAGTGATAACGCGATGGCTTCTATTTCGGATCTGGCAAATCTCAAGGGAGGAATGCAAATCATTCATTCTACGCTGGGCGGAGAGAGCCTGCACAAGCTGAATATCAGCTCACTGTCGAGATTCATGACTTACCTCAATCGTGTCAAGCCAGGAGAAAATATTGGAATAGCCGATACGTATATCTGGCTTCGAGACATGCTCACTGACGCGTCTGCTACAGCTGTGTATGGACCCAAGAACCCTATCACGGTGGATAAGATGCACTTGGTCTGGTACTCCCTCTTACAATCCATCTACTCAACGTGTTCTAATAGCGGCAGGGACTACGATAAGCAGGCACTACTTGTGGCAATCGGCTTACCAAGTTTCGTGACCAAGGCCGCCATCAACGCAAGACTCAAAGTGAACAATCTCCTTCTCTCATACTACAAGAACGGTGGTAATCACGAAAAGGGCGCTTCTGAGATCATCCAACAGAGGGCCACATATCTTCGCAAAACCGGCTTTACAGACGACGACCTATCGCATATGGAATTTATGATTCTCTGGGTCGGAGTCACAAACACAGCGCCTGTGTTATTCTGGCTCTTCGTTCACGTACTCACCAGTGCTGGCTATACGTCTCGTGTGCGCGCGGAGATTGAAGCGATCACCATTATTACCAAAACTCCTGAAGGACGCAAAGCAACGTTTGACACGAGATTACTTGAGAAGTCCTGTCCGTTTTTGAACGCGTGTTATCAAGAGTGTCTGAGACATTATTCACATTCCATCGGTAACAGACGCGTTATGCAAGACACGGAGATCCAGGACTCTCAAGGACGGAAATATCTACTCAAAAAAGGCGTCAATGTTCAATGGCCTCCACCAGTTACGCATTTTAACACCGAGGTCTGGGGTCAAGACGCCGATGTGTTTAGACCCGAGCGATTTATGGATGTCACGCCGCAAGATGAGAAGAAGAGGAGAGGTGCTTTGCTTTCTTTTGGGGGTGGAAAACATCTTTGTCCTGGGCGAAAGTTTGCATATACAGAACTGTTGGGACTGGTGGGCGTTGTTGCGCTGGGTTTTGAGGTCAAAGGGTTGGAGTTGCCAGAATCGAAGTATGCTGGCATAGGCATTGGTGGCAAGATGCCAGATTGGGAGAATATGGAGAAGGGATTTGGGTTGAGGAGACGGGAGGGTTGGGAGGATGTCACATGGGTCTTTGATGGGGATAATTGATGATCGGCAAGATCGGTGCCTCATTGATCAACGTCTAGATTGTGATAAAGAAGTCTAGTTGTATATCTATTGTCTGTCTACTCAAGCTTGATATCAAACTTTCCAGTTGCCGCGGGGTTCGAAAGTGCCCACTTGATACCATTCTCCATCGTCTTGTCCCATCTCTTGCTCTCAGACAACTGATCTCCAAAACGGCGGAATCCATGTGGAAGGCCCTTGAAGAGGTGGATATCTGTAGGTACTCTGAAACCCGTGTCAGCATTTATCATTCCACTGGGATAGGGAGAGTCTTACCCCGCTTCGACAAGCTTCTTGCCATAGAAAATAGCCTCATCTCGCAAAGGATCGAGACCAGAGATTCCAATTGTCGTAGGTGGCATACCCTTAACCTCGTCAACAGAAGCATGTCCAATGTTCAATCGCGTATCCTTAAGATCAGGATTCGAAACTTTTAGCAGACCCGTAAACTTCTCCACCGCCGCCTTGTTCAAAAGAGGAGCATTCTCATTCTGAACATAAGATGACACCGAAGGATCTGTGAGTTGTTCAAGAATAGGCGCATAGCATTCTGGGTGGACCAAAGCAGGAATCATCAACACCTGTCCTGCAAGCTTTGGTCGTGAAAGGCCATCTGGAGACATGTTTTGTCGCAGCGTCAAGGATGCTGATAGCTGAGCACCTGCAGAGATGCCGCCGATTAGAACTTGGCTGGGATTTCCGAGGAGTTCATCGATGTGGTCGTGGACCCAGTGGAAGGTATCTTCGGTGTCGTCCCATGCTGTTGGGTACGCATAGTCTGGTGCGTGGCGATAGTTGAGGTTAACGACAGTGACGTTGGATCCAAGAGCTATGGCGGTGCAGATGGCGTCCTCCGAGGGGATGTTTCCAAAGACGTATCCGCCGCCGTGGAGGTGGATGTAAATGGGAAGACGAGCGTTGGCGTCGGCTGAGGGTGGTCTATAGGTTCGTACCTCGAGAGGGAAGCCATCTCGTGCAGTGACTGTGTAGTCTTTCATGTGAATCTCAGGGTTTCCCAACTTCTCCAGTTCATGTTTTGCGAGATTTTCTCGGTGCATGTTGGTGATGGCCTGCATTTCTTTGAGGCTGAGAGAGGGGTCCATGGGAGGTCTGCTGTCTGTTACTGCAAGCCATTCTGCAGTGGCATTGCCATATTCAGTAAAGTCAGCCATGTTGGTAAGTCAATAGTTTGCTAGTGCTGTGTTGATGAGAGTGCAAGAGTGGATTATTGATGGTGGCGGTAATGAAGCTATCGTGATATTCACCGGGAAGAAGTGCGAGGGAGTCGGTCATGAGATGTAGTGCCGGGGCCCAAGAACCCCTCAACTCTGCCGAGGTCGGTATAATTCAACCCCCGAAGTATCCACTTTCAGTTGCAACTATGAACCATACTCTTCTCTCTTGTCCAATTTCTACTATTCAACTATCTGATTGATAGTCAACTCAACATCTAATTAAAAAGACTGATTCAATATTGATAATGAATCATGAAAAACACTACAAAATGCTAAAACACCATCTCCAGATCTATATCCGCACCAATCACGATACTCTCACAAACCCCAAAGTCTAGCCTCCACTATTACTACGTCACCCCAATCAATTATACTCTGTAAACCTTGGATCATTTTCTTCAACGTTACATAGATTCACCGTCGATCGTCATCTCGCAGTTACAATGTCCCCCGCATTTTAAGCTCAAGATGAGCAGGATCGGCACTTTTTACGGGTTTCTCGGAAACTTATAAGATCCAATATCGCCAACTGTCGAGATATTCAAAAGCTTGACTTTCTTTTCCCAAGAACACGTACCTAAGAATTGAGTGGCAAGATGCTGTATTCTTACGCGCGACAACTACTACTTGGTGCTCTTGCGCTGCAAAGTGCAGATGCAGCGAGCTGGAAGGATTACAAACCTCAGAGTCGTACACCGAGTTCGTGTCCCGATTATGTCGACTATTCGCAGAAACCTCATGAGCCTTTGTCTTCCGGGAAGCTCAAGTTGCCGTTTATGAGGCCGAGTGAGGAATGCAGGACTTTCAAGAGCCCCGCTGTTGAGGTACGGCAGTCCGCGTGACGTGAGGATGAGCAGACCACTGACATTCCACAGAAAGTCATCAAGGACATGAAGAAGCGCATCAAGAATCCCGATCTGGCACGTTTATTCGAGAATGCTTTTCCTTCGACACTTGATACTACAGTCAAGTACTTTGACGCCAAGAAGAACCTGGCTTTTATCGTTACTGGTGTAAGTTTTCACGTCTACGCGTCTAGACTAGGATGTAACTAACGATTAGCTCAGGACATCACGTACGCCTGGACCTTCAAGGCTGTGAAGATATCAGCTAACAGGTTCTAGTGCACAATGGCTACGCGACACAGGTAACCAGTTTGCTCATCTGTACAAACTACTCCCTCAAGATGAGAACTTGAAGGATCTAGTCAAAGCTATTATCAACACTGAAGCGAGATACATTTCAGAGTATCCTTACTGTGGTACGTTGTTATAGTCAAGAAACACGTCAATTATCGAAGCTGACATGTTACAGGCGCTTTTCAACCTCCTCCCGAGAGTGGATTGAGCCCCTCTGTCAATGTATGTTGAAAACATACTTGAATGTGTCGATGCTGAGACTGACTGGCTACAGGATTACGCCGAACTTGTCACCGTGAATCCGTACGTTGAACCCATCACTGCACATTAAGAATGCTGACCTAACAATTCTATGCTCTAGGCCTGTCGACAACCAGACTGTGTTTGAGTGCAAAGTGAGTAAATCCTATCTAATTCAACATCTCGTCATTAACAAGCGTCTAGTATGAACTCGACTCTCTCGCTGGCTTCCTCAAAATCGCACGGTCTTACTACAACAACACCAAAGACGCGTCTTTCATCAACGACAACTGTAAGTAACTCCACCATGCTATCAATCTCATATGATACTAAACTTCGACAGTCAAGTCCGCCATGACCCAGATCCTTCGCGTCATCGACGAGCAATCTCAAAGCACATGGGCCGAAGACTGGTCATATGTCAGCTACTACAACTGGACCGGTAACGCAGGATCACTATCTCCACCAGTTCCCAACAGCGGCAACGGTGAACCTAAGCTTGCCAACGGCCTTGTCGCTTGCAGTCATCGTCCATCCGATGATCTGAGCGTGTTCAACTACATCACATCTGACAACGCCATGATGTCAGTCGAACTCGACAACGTCGCCAATGTGCTAGACAAGGCCAAGAGTCAAACAAAACTCGCCAAGACTCTTCGCAGCCATGCCGAAACGATTCGCCAAGCTGTATGGAACCATACCTTAACGTCAAATGGCATCTTTGCCTACGAGACAAACGGTTATGGTGGACAGTACATCATGGACGACGCCAACGTTCCCAGTCTTGTATCTTTGCCATACTTAGGCTTCCTCGACCGTTCCGACAAAACGTACCAAAAGACGAAGTCACTTCTATTCTCCCGGGCAAACCCGTACTACGCCGTCGGAAAGACATTCCGTGGAATCGGTGGCCCTCATGCAAACGCTACAAATCCATGGCCCATGGCGCACGTATCAGCTATCTACGGCACAGATGACGACGATGAAATCAAGGAGCGACTGAATATTATTCTGGAGAACACATCTGGACTTGGTTTAGTCCATGAGAGCGTCAATATTTATAACTCGACTGTGTTTACGAGACCTTGGTTTGCGTGGGCGAACAGTTATTTTGCCGAGATGGTGCTTGATTTGGCGGAGAGGAAACCTGGGTTGATCTTCAAGGATAACAAACCATACGTTATCGGGAAATAGAGAGGGATTGTTTTCCTATTGTGATTGTTGATGTCTAATTTCTCCAAGACTGTGATATGGTGTAGGGTAGCCTCCCATGGTCTGGGAAAGGTCATCAGATCATCATATGTTTATGAACTTTCTTTCAGAGTTACACCCTCATATTCAGCCATCTTGATGTGCACATCATTTGTCAAATGATCTTGCTTAGAAATACGCATGGAGATATCATGAAGTTAACGCTGTGCTGTCACATTCCGTTCTGGATACGTCATTTCACTTAGCACACTACTCAAAAGAGGACATAACGCTAGGTATAAATACCTGTACATCTCCACGTCCTTGAATTCACAACTCACTTCTTTATTTACCAATACCTTGACTTCCCATTACATTCTTCGCTTTAGCTCAGAAAATGTCACTTACCGAAATCGAGACCAACGGCTGGACCGCCGTGCCTGTCAGCGCCAAAGCGATCAAGAATTCAGTTCAGTAACTTAGCGATAACAAGACCTACACTGTCCAAGACATCACCTTCCCTTTCGAAGATAAACTTATTTCTGACGTCCAAGCCTTTGTCAAAGCTCGTTTCAGTACAGAGACTTACAACCACTCCATGCGGGTGTTTTACTAGGGTGAGTGTGGAGCTTGAAGTCAATATTACGAGAAGTGCATGCTAACCCTGCGAACAGGATCGATCATTGCCAAACGTTTGCTACCTAGGCAGGCAGAGGCGCTATCACCATCTACTTGGGCGCTGACATATCTCCTGCATGATATTGGTACTGCAGAGGCTTACTTAACCTCAACCCGTATGTCTTTGGATATCTACGGTGGTATCAAGGCTATGGAAGTGCTCAAAGGCCTTGGTGGTAGTATAGATCAGGCCGAGGCTATCGCCAAGGCCATCATCCGTCACCAGGACATAGATGTAGATAGCAGTATTGCTTTCCTAGGCCAACTGATCCAGCTCGCAACTTTATATGATAATGTTGGGGTATACAAAAGTATCAAGGACTTTCCTAACTGGATCGACGATACCACTCGTGGGAACATCAACACGGCATTCCCACGTCACGGGTGGTATTCCTTGTTTGCTTGCACAGTTCGCAAGGAGGTAGGCAACAAGCCTTGGTGCCACAGCACACATATCCCGCAGTTTGATGAGAAGATTGAGGCGAACAGTTTGATGAAATCATATGATTAGATAAACACAGGCTTACAATGCCTTCCAATGAACAGATTTTTCAGTTTCCCATTTTTGTCGGCATAGGCAGGAAACTATGGTAGGACATGTGGTAGAGATTAACCTGTATTTGTAACTTAAATCAACATACGAAACTTAAGGAGGTTTCTATTTACAATTTCCTCCTTCTTCCCTAGTAATTCCTCCATGTCCCAATTCGCATTGATAAATCTGCCAGAAAGCCAGTGCTGTCGCCCACTAGATAGCCACACAATAGTATCGGCTGGTAACTCGACTTTGTCGTCCAGATGTGAATGAAATACCTCGGGCAGGTTCGAAGCCAGCTCAGTCTTGATTCCACCCGGGTGGATTGAGATGGCGATAACTCCCTGCTGGGAGTATTCCATGTCGATAAATTCGTTGAAACGGCAAAGAGCAAACTTGCTGGTTTGATAAGCTGATGCTCCGGGGGAAACCATTTGCGCACCAGCACTTGTGACATTGATGACTGTCTTGGTGGTTGAGTTTATAATTAACGGGATGAAGTAGCGTGATGAAAGGTAAGTTCCTTTAATGGTGACCTCCCAAGTCCGCCACCATTCCTCCGGGTTAGACTCGGTGATAGGGATCCACTCCTCGAGATAACCGGCGTTGTTGATCAAGATGTCGAGGCTGCCGCCAAGCACGTCTTTGGCGGTTTCCGCGGCGGCCTTTACTGACAATTCAGATGTTACATCCAGCTTGATAGTATGGACAAGAGGCTCAGGCCTGTTTGCCTCCCTGGCGGCGTTCTTAATCGCCACTTCAACCTCGGACATGTCAGAACGGGCGGCGAGCAAGATCTTGGAGCACCCTGCCATGGCAAAACGGATTGAAACCGCCTTTCCGATTCCTTTCGATGCTCCTGTAACAAGGACTGACTTTCCCGTGAGGTCCGCCTTTGTTGGGTCGATAAAGGGGTACGTGTCATGGCGATTAGATACGTAAGTGACTAATTCAGGCCAGTTTGTTGCCTGGAACGCAGGATCCTCGGCTAAGTTTCTCATTGTGTGTTCGCGGCTGATCAAGAACTATGCAAAGACGTTTTAGTTGATGCAATATTCGTAGAGTATATACTTGTTGGGCACTGTGTTGGTGGGCTTGCTTGGTTCTTACAGCTATAATGGCGTTCTCAAGTTGGAGTTATATTCAGGTCGAAGTTTTCACTCCAGCAACAACTTTTCCAGAATCGTACTGGGAAGACTCTTCAAAAAGATTTTTTGTCTGTATAAGTGGAGATAGCGGTCAAAGCAACAATAATCAGTCAATCTTACGGCGACACGACTATATCTAGCCCACTTAGTGTAATATAGTTACATTTGATAACCGAATAATATTATGGGAAAACGAACTGTAGGGTTTAGTTTTATCCGTACAATAGCACAAACTAATGAGAAGCCTGTGATGAGTAGACTGCTAACTGGAGATGTAAATTTTTAATTCTGTATCCCTTGAAGGCGAGGAACTGCCTCGAGAACATGTTGAGAATATATCTATGGAATCCCTGGGTAATAACGAGGTCGCAAGTTACGATGCAACCATATATCATAACAGACACCATTTTGTCTTTGACCACCACCCAGAGTATTCAAAATAGAGGGCAAGAGATATGACTGACCAGTCAAATTAGAGCTTTTAAGAACCACCGGGGCAGTAATAAAGTAGCTCTACAGCCAAAAAACAATCTACTTGCCAAAGTATTTCAGCTCAAAATATCGAGCAACTGGGTACACGATGGCGGTAATTACAAAGGTCAACTCATTTGCAACATCACCTCCATCTGTTCCAATCAACTTGCCAAGTGGTCCGGTAAACCAAGTCTCGACCATTCCTACGCACCACGCAACAACACCCAAAAGGAAGGCGATAGACGCAGCAATGCCATGTGGTAGCATTTTCCGGTCATTCCAGCTCTCCAAATCGTAGTTGGCAAAGTCACGCTTGCGGAAGATGGTATGCTCCTCGAAAAGAATAACGAAGTAGCTGGTGCACCAATAACCCAATAGACTGAGGAAGTCCTGCAGATATGTGTTGAGCTTTTGACGACCAACAATAGCCAGAACAATGACAATCACGAAATTACCAAGTGTCCAAACAAATCGAGGAACTTTTGCACATGGGGTGGCCATTTGTTGAAATGAAATGGCAGAGGAGTAGAGGGACATGATATTGGTGTTGATACCGCTGAAGGATAGCAAAACGAGGAGGAACTTGGCGAAGCCTCGGGGATGCAACATGTCTCTGATAAGGAAGCCAAGGCCGCGGTGAGGGTCTGTGTATGCCGTCTTCCAGGCATCGACATTGTTAAGTGCACTGGCAACCGTAGCACCTGCCGTCATACCAATTGCGGTAGGGATAGCAATGCCGGCAGTAGTCAAGAGCCAGACTTTCAACCTCGACGTATTAGCTGGGTAGTGCGCATAGTAGTCCGAAGCCATTGTCGCCCAAGATGCGGAGCTGCCGTAAACAACAGCGATCAGAGACAGCACATTGCCAGAAAGATTTACACCTGAACTAGAGGCAGGGGTTTTGCTGTCAGCGTATGGTCCCACCATACCAAAGATGATCATGAACACGATAAGGTAAATGCACCAGGCATACCTCTCGTAGATCAGGATGTATTTGAGACCCAAAAAACTGATGGCAAGAGAAACCAGGGCGATGATGATAACGCCGACAACGAGAGAAATGTGGCCGTCCGCGACAGCTGTAAGTGCCAGACCACCGCTGATTGTGGCAACAGAAGCCCAACCCAGCTGCTCAATGCCATTGAGGAATGCGATGACCTTGTTGGGATACCAACCGAAGCTGTAACGAGAGACAGAGACCTGACGTAGGCCGGTAGCCGCACCAAAGGTGGCGCAGTATGATGACACTGATCCACCAAGAATAGAGGCAAAGATGTATATGAGCAGGCTCTGCTTTAAGCTGAGGCCAAACTCCCAACCCAGGAACCCAGTGGCAAAACAGCTTATACCCATAGTACCAGAGGCCCAAATTAAGGCCATGTTAAGCTCTTCGTGCCATGGTACGGGTCGTTTGTCCTTTTCTGTTTTGCGTACGATAGCCTCAGACTCAACCGCGAGAGCCTTGTCCATGCGAGCCTCGAAGCGACGGAGGCTTGCTAAGACGCCAGTTTCGTAATCAGACGAAGAAGTGAGCTGTTCAGCCGCCGGCACGTCGCCGCTGCCTGACTCGAGGGACAGTTCCTGGCTCCCGCCGAAACGCTTCTCATTGTAAGCAGCCATGCCTACCTGTCAGTCTGCCTGACTCCTTGACTTTTTAGGAATCCGTACTGATGAGAGATGGGCGACAGTTAAAGGCGTTGGTGTGGTAAAGAGACAAAGGCCACACGATTAAATGGACACTGAAGAGGGAAAACCCAGCAGACTGTGACATTTTTAGAGCCCTGATACTCCACATTGATTCGCACGATTGACTGATAGTAGTCGAGTTGCCGATCCTCCCGTGCGCACATAGTCATAGTATGTAGTAGTCATTCATGGGGTATATACCCTGGTCCTATTTCATCCCATAATTGCCACATCGTGCCTCATCATTGGTCATTCTCCGACCTCCAAGCGATGATAAGAGCTACTTATCTACGGCCCGCTCACAATCCGGCTACCACGGCAGTGGAATAGGTCTTGTAAAGATCTAGACGAAGGAACTTTTTTTTCCCTGTCTGTTCCTGATGTGGATTGGCAATAGAATTATGGAACTTTTATTCAATACCAGATTATAGAGATGGCCGTGAAGATCTAAATTCCACTCCTTGTAATATCTGACTGGAACCTGCACGCACCACTCAATTACTTCTATTTACACGATTTCTGTCAATCTGGCTTGTCTACAATATGGCAGCCAGGTTCGAATATAAGTAAGCTCGGCCTATATTATAGTGCGGGAGCTAAAATAACACACAAGGCCATCTATCTGGAGTCTTTAAGTAATCCCAGCTTATAATGTTTACTAATTTGAGCTTGAACTAGATTTTAATCCTCTTGTAATAAAAGTTCACAATCCCTTCACTCAAAAGTAGAACTCTTGCATATCATTTCCCAATTGGTATCAGACGTTTTCTACGCAATATGTACCACGGCATCTTTCTGCCGATTTTAGCGTCGATCACGACTGATAACAGAATAGCAAGCATACTCATGCAGAACAATAGCTTGTAATATTGAGCAATTTTAAAGTCCGACCTAATCTTCCACAATTGAAATACATATAAGCTGATTTCTATCTATTCTCGGACTTTTGACCCGAAAAAAATAACCATGATAGTAACCTCGCGGAGGAATCGACTTTGCACCAATTGCTTCATAACAAACCGCACTGATACCCACATTTCGGCAGTTAGATGGCACAAGAGATGGTGACATTCTTAAAAGTCCCGATCAGATAGGCAAGTGGTATAAGGCCGATGGACATACATGTCGGGACTAATGGCGCAATGTCCAGAATAGGTAGGAGAATAGATGCAATTGCAGCTGTAGAAATGCAGATGATAGACAGTTGTCCTTTCCTCCTACTTTCAACTATACTCTTCGCAACACTTATCATCGGAAATCCGGCAATGACGCTATCATCAACTCAACTACCTTCGATATAGGGGATAGTGTGTGAATGCAGTGATATAGGCAGAGGGATTTGGAAGAAAAGGTCTCAGGTTGAGGAACGTGTATATAAGGACAGGAAAAGCCAAGAACAAGAACGATATCTAATACCATCAGAAACATCAAGTCTCATTCTATCTTTCAAAACACAAAATCTCCTGAACCAATCGTCAATATGAAGTTTGCTCTCGTTCTTGCTACTACTGGGCTCGTCTTTGCTGCTCCTGGCACAAAGCTCACTGCGAGGGATACCTCACCTCTTGTCCCTCGTTCTGCGCGAAGAGCAAGATACAGCTCCGCCCCCAACCAGAGACTCACGTCTCTTGATTCTGTCAGCGATGCCAACGTTCAGTACTCTGGAAACTGGGCCGGAGCAGTCCAGATTGGCAGTGGCTATAACAAGGTGCAGGGCACTATCACCGTCCCTGAAGTGAGCGGTTCCAATGGTGCTGCTGCCTCTGCCTGGGTCGGCATTGACGGAGATACTTGCCAAACTGCTATACTGCAGACGGGTGTCTCTTTCTATGCCGACGGTTCCTTCGACGCTTGGTACGAATGGATTCCCGACTACGCCTACAGCTTCAGCAACTTCGACGTCTCTGTCGGTGATCAAATCCGCATGACCGTTGACGCATCATCCAAGACGAAGGGTGTTGCTACGCTGGAGAACCTTTCTACAAACCAAAAGGTTACTCACAGCTTCACCAACACCCCATCTACTCTTTGCGAGACCAACGCTGAGTGGATTGTTGAGGCTTTCCAGGAGGGCGGCAGCCAAGTCGACCTTGCCGATTTTGGTTCCGTCACCTTCACGAACGCTGTTGCTTCCGGAAGCCGCGGTACTACTGGTCCTTCGGGAGCACAGCTCATTGATATTTCTTTAGACCAGGGTCAGACCGTTGAGGCCGCTGCTTCTATCAGCGGCAACACAGTAACAGTTACGTATGTTGGCAATTAGTATAACTACAACTTCACTGGACAATGTACTGAGGGAGGTCATGAGAGTGGATGAGGCTGTTAATAAGGAGATAAGGGATAGCAGAGGAGTAAAGTATTATATTTAGTAGAGTAGAGAATATAATAAGTCTATATTATTAAATGTTATTATAACTTTAAGTTAAATATATAAAGTAAAATGCATTTTTAATTCCTTTAATAATATTACTTTTTATTATAATTTATTTATAATAAATATATTTAAAAGCTTTTATATATTATTATTCTTATTTTAAGTATTTTATAAAGTTAATTTAAATATAAATTTATAAATTATTTATATTAATTATAATACTTACTTATATATATTTTATATTAAACTGGCATCTAGGAAAGTCCCTGCAAAAGGCTAATCTATAGGTAGTATATTATCGATAGGCTTAAGTTGGCAGAGAAGAGATATTGATAGGAGTGGAATAATCAGAAGTGAGTTTCCTTGGCGATTAGAAATTAGTATAGGTAGTTCATAGTGATAACGATCAGAATATTAAAGTTGATATTTACTAGTATACTCTTCCCAAACTTGATTATCAGGCCCGCAAACTCTTATTGGATTGGGATCGTAGTCTTGTCCTACATAGAGAATGGCTCTTTTCCCTGGATCATCAACCATCTTGAGGAACCGAAATTCATGGACAATAGAGAGATTAGCGCCCTGTGATTTCAGGAAGTTCACCATGTCCTCACGCTCATGTGACATGGCTTCTATCAACGGGGTCACATATGCATTATCCCTCAAGTCGATATTTGCACCATGTGTCAGCAAAGTTCTCGCAACCTTTACACATCCTCTTTCCGCTGCAACATGTAGGGGTGCTTCCCCTGCGTCGTCTGTTGTGTCAACACTGATTGAAGACTCCTCTACGTCTTTGTCCCGATGGGCATTCAGTTTTTGAAGAAGAGTAGAAAGGATAGTGTCGTTCTCACCCCGAGCCGCGGCATGGAGGAGTGTACTGTTATTCAGGCATCTGGTAGAGAGATTTGGATTTGCAAACAGAAAGGCTTGGAATATATCTTCTGAGCCATCTTGTATTGCTCGGAATAGAGGGGTCATACCAATCCCATTGGGAGTATTGATATCTGCAACGTGTTTCAGCAGCAGTTTGACCAGAGAAACATCTCCTTTTGCTATAGAGAAGTTGAGTGGAGTAACGCCTTCAGGCGTGGCCGTGTCGGGGTGCGCCCCGCTCTCTAACAATAACTTGACGAGGGCCAAAAGCTCAACCTTGCCAACTTCGGTGCCATAATCACTGCTGTGTACTTTGTCGTTATTACAAAGTCTTTTTACGGCGGAAAAAAGTACCGAACCGTCGTCTTCGCTGGTGTAATTGACATTAGCACCTTTTGAAATAAGGACTTCTGCAACAGCATAAAACCCTTAAGAGGCGGCCGCATATAGTGGCGTTCCAAATGGTTCGAAAGACACATCGACATTATGACTTTCATTCAGCAAAGCTTGGGTAAGTTCTGCATCACCAAAAAGAGCAGAAATATGTAGCGAAGACATTGGATGGCCTAGATCGGTGTCACGTCTGAATATGAATCGTAGAATATTATCGACGCCTATCTCAGCTAGGAGATGAATTCTAGAGAGAAACGGAATTTGGGTATTGCTGGATAAAGTACAGCCCTCTTTCAACATCTCAAGGTAACCCCCACCGCTATGTGTGTGACGATGGATGCGTCGGATTTCTGAATTACGTGAAAAGGGCATCTGATTGAGGACCAACAGACTATTTATCAGTAGTGTGAGGCTGTAGTGCAGATCACCTGCATCAAGCAAAGCTTGTCATTCGGCAAAGATATTGCTGCTTTTCGTATATGCATGTAAGACTGGCCTCAAATGCCGACAAGTGCTTTTGTCATAAAAGACTGACCAATCAACCAAGTAAAACGAAAGAGGGAAACTGGAGATATTGTTCTGGTAATAAACCATCAGCCCGCTGAGGGCAGAATTGTCAGATACGTAAAACTTGTCATTTGCCTTCTCGTTAATTAACATTATCAATCCAAGTCATGGTTTCGTCCTATTCAACAAAGATTACAGCACCAAAAGATGTATAGCGCATTGGATCCTAACAGACATGAGATTCGTCTCCTCCGGCTATTCGCTGGTGGCGAGACAGATTCCGTCAATTGCGAGCTATACACAATATCTCTAGACTGTCCAGATGAATACGAAGCTCTTTCGTACGTATGGGGTAGCTCGGAGGACCGTCGTTCAATCACGATTGAAAGGAAAAACAAGGATGTCACTAAGAATCTTAAGGAGGCCCTGCGTCACCTTCGTCATCGCGACCGTCTATGCACAATCTGGGCAGATGCTGTATGCATTAACCAGGATGACGTTAAGGAAAAAACTCTATAAGTACGGCAGATGGGCCAGATTTACTCCAAGGCATCTCAAGTGTGCTGGTTTAGCTCGGTCCTGAAGAGGATCATGCAGGTGCCACTAATACCGTTAAAAAGTTAGCTGCCGACAGAGAATTACACTAGAATGATCTAGGAGATAATATAAGCCTATTCAGGTTATTCTTCTTTTTCACCAAGAGCTGGTGGTCACATGTTTGGACAGTTCAGGAACTTATCTTGGCCAAACGAGTGGTTTACCATTGCGGCTGGGAAATCATCTCAGAGTCTGACATACGCAATATGGTTTCCAGCTATACACATCATACAACCGTTAACGACTGTTGTAATTCGAATAGTGGTTCGGGGTTTAATGTATTTGACAACAGAGGACCTGACTTGGTGGCAACCATGCAGAGATTGTTACGTCTCTTGGAGTTCAAAGAGCTTATCAGCAAAACGGTCCCGTCTTTCGATCAAATCGCCCTCGAGTTCAATGTAAGGATGGCCACAGATCCTCGGGATAAAGTTTACGGTTTCCTGGGGATATCAAAAGGTGTTAGTACGGATTCAATCAACTACAATTAAACCACCGTTGAGGTCTTCGAGACAACAACACGAGAATTTCTCAATTATTCTGGGAATCTGGACCTTCTTAGCCCCGTGTCAAAAAAACAATTGGCATTCCCTCTTGGGTTCCAGACTGGGGCGTTCAAGACCTTTCTCCAGGTGGCGAGCTGGTTCAGATGATTTACCGTATTCCTTTTCTACATGCCTATAAAGCAAGTGGAGATTTGAATTATATCCCTAGCACTCACATCGACAAAGGAACCTTAACCGTGCGCGGAGTTCTATGTGACACCATTCAAACCATAAACAGCAAAGTTAGAGACAGAGTCTTCGAAGGCACCTGGGATGAAATCCATGCATGGCGCAAGATGGTAGAGGTCGATGAGAATCCTGGTCGACCCTACATAGCAGGGTGTACAGTTGAAGATGCGTTTTTGGCGAACCATTTGTCTGGATATGTCGGCTACCTCGGGCATGAAAACAGATATTGTCTCAAAGAAAAGGCGTGCTGGCGATGATGATCGATCGATATATCTCAATTATTGGTACGGGGAGCTAGTCCAGCACTACGGACTTCAAAAGCCGGGCTCTCCCCGTCAACCATTCGAGGTCATGATTTTTGACCAGCACGTAATGAGGGCAACAGCAAGGCGTCGGTTTTTTGTTTCCAAGAATGGCTACATTGGACTTGCACCACCCGACACACAAGTTGGGGACATGATATGCGTTTTTGCAGGTGGCAAGATCCCTTTTATTATTCGAAATTTAGAAAAGGGCAAGGAACCAAGCAATGATACCGGAGAATTTGAACTTGAGTGCTCGCTGGTTGGAGATGCCTATGTTCATGGACTAATGGATGGGGAGGCAGTGCAAATGATTGATGAGAAAGCTAAGGAATTCCAAACCTTCAAGCTATTTTGGGTTTTTTTATTTTAATTATTCAACTCATGTTTCTCATTTCTATACATTAAGAAGGCAATTTTACCGTCGGTCATTGGATGTTATGTCATAGTACGGTTGAACGTGGAAGCGTCTATTATTGCCTACTTACAAGTCACACAAAGACTTGGGAAATTGTGGACGGTCAATTTTTCCGGTATCACTTAAGCACCCCGTCAGAAGAGTGAGGGATAGTGAATACTAAACTTCAATTACCATGAGAAATGAAATTTCAATTCAGTTATCAATATCAAATAAACTACATTGGAAATAACAAGTTGATCTAATCTATCAAGCAAAGCAGACATAATCAGCTGTACCCGAAAAGATGAGCGAGTCGGCCCATCCATCAATATGCCAATCAAATCCTGTAGCGGTGACATTGTTAACGTTCACTTTCAGGCGCAAGTTGGTCTCTGTGCTGACCTTGAACCCTCTCAAAGCGACATAAACCTTTGGAGGGTCCTGGAACGAACCAGCAGGCAGTTCAACGTGACCTTGCGTCTCCAAAGCCGGATGCCTATCGATGCGAACGTCTGTAGTGCTAAAGGTACCGCTCACCAGACCCTCTCTGTTTTGTTGATGGGCTAACCAGACCGCTGTGCCACTGTAGAGTACAGAATCACCGTATGACGAGATGAAGATGTCAAAACCCTCAGCCGTGACATTTTCCACTCTTGTCTCAGTGTGCCAATAGGTTTTGTTGCTGTCAAGGTCGATCATTCTGTACCATACAACAACCCGTGGCGGTCCAGATTCCCAGGCGTGCGGGAAGCTAATATGCCGCACTGTGTCCGGCTTTGGCTCCCACCATGAATGGTCATCGGTCGTAGAAAACTCCCCAACCTGGATATTGGAGTCATCAGCGGCATAGGTCGCCCAGGCACATCCGAGAGAGTAAGCCTTGGTATCGCCCCACTGGCTCAGGTGCACCTCGGCCGTGTTTCTCAAGATTTGCTCGGCGACGGCACGAACACGAACGTTGTGTCCATTGTCGACGTCGAGGTGATTCAGACCTACGGCCAACACAGGGGGTGTCGGGAAGCTGAAGTTGGCACGCTTCGTGAGCTCCTGAGACGTCATGGGCGGCGACTGTATCTCGGTAGTGTTGAAGCCGTCGAGCATATCGCCTTCGATAGGGTATGTTCTGCTCATAAACCCCTTATCTGTCTCGGAGAGGCTGGTGTTCCACTCGGTCGAGCTTCCGTCAAGGGTCAGCTCTGCTGGGAAAGAGTATAGCATAATGGAAAGTGGGTCGAAAGCAGAGAAATTGGTCTCATCTTCAGGGAACAGGTTGAGGATGTTAGTGCGGACCTGCTCCTCTGTCCAGCCGTTCTTGTCCATGTAGTATTGAAACGCAACCTGCTCGTTCCACTTAATACCCGCGGCTGGGGATTGATGCTCGTGGTGGCAGCCAAGGGCGTGGCCGAACTCGTGCAGCACAACACGGCTAACCTCCCTGTCTTCCGTATCGTCATTCAGCCAGCCCAGGTTCATTGTCTTGTCGCTCTGAGAAATAACACCATTGTCGGTGCCCACGTATGACCAGGATCCGCCGCCGTCACCAACGGAGATGCGGATGTCGGCTTCGCCAGAGTCCACCCAGTTGAACTTGATGTTAGCATAGCGCTGCCACTCGTCGGCACAAGCGCGGATGCGGCCTTGGATGGATGGCGAGCCGTCGAGAAAGCGGATGCGTAGCTCGCGACCGGTCTGCCAGAGACGCGACCTAGCCAGAGCTAGGCGATCCTCGCCAGGACCGTTGCTACGACGTTCCTTTATGGCAAAACCGACAGCAGAAGCGTCCAGCTCAGCTGGGACTTTGCGAACGAAGCATATCTGGAAATTGTCGGACATGGTTTGTTAGAAACTGATGTGTTAAAGTGAGAGATATGTTTGTGTGCCAAGTGTGCGCTGAGTTGTGTACTGATTGTGTAGAAGCTGGGAGTCAACGGTATTGAAGTTTGGTCACATACTCTTCTTTATACTTCTGATAATGGATCATGTTTCTCTCATACTTCGTTCCCTTCCGGGAACCTCATCTCGAGTAATGCTACCTTCCTACTTCTTTCGATGATTCTTTGATCTTACTCAGTAGGAAGCCTCGTGACTGTTGCAGGCTAAATGCTTACACAAGATCGGCCACATTGACATGAAGGTATGTACTAGGCACTGGGGCCCCCCGAAATGACACATAAATTTGGCTTGTGTCATCACTGTTTTGAAAGATAGCTAGTACAGACATCGGGAGTCAAAACGATATAGCCTAGAAATCTCGTACAATCTTTGCCGCCGTCCATTTGCGGAAAGTCAGCGGGGTCTCACGATCATATTCCATCTCTCAAGAGTTGATTAGCCTGGACGGGACTTCACTTCCTGATAAGTGAACTAATTCCACATTCTCACACCGCTGAATTGTGATGCATTTGGTAAAAGAAAACAGTTCATTCGCAAAAGCGGCATTTTCTGATTACTACACTGTGCCTCAGCCTTTAACTACAGGGTCCAGCCATCGTCAGCGCTAGGTATGCAGTTTTTCCTCTTGCGGCCTCATATCGTCAGCATTGTATTCAGCTGCTTACTTACTACCAGCGTTAAATACTGCGTCAGACAATTTGTGAATCAATATTGTCTTCGACTGCTTATTTGCATTCGGGGATACCGAGGATGGCTTCTTTTCGTTCTTTTCATATGACAGTCTCGTGAAAGTACAAAGTAACGTTTCAGTGTCCGATAACAACTCTACTAAGTCAATTCAGGAAGCAACAAATTCAACATAACTATGGGCAGGTATAATAAGTCATGATGCTGCTGTTTATTCTTTACAACAAGAAGTTCTATTCATCATTGATAGAGATCTAAGAACCATAGCAATACGCTAGTCAAACAACAGTCATATCCGAGAAATCCTCACGAGAAAACAACCTCATCAACATGAAAATTTCTATTGTCCTCTTTATTACCGCCGCCATGAACGGCGCCATGGCCCAATTCCAATACACAGCTTGCGGGTACCACCTCGTCAATGGCGGCAGTAAGTATCCAGCCCACGCTCTCGTCTGTCTATTTCAACTGAAAGATCAGATTCTAATGTGGTGACAAATTTAGGTTATGTCCAGGCTGACATTGCCTGGGCCGCTTGCGGGAGGACTGACACGTGCGAGGGCAAGGAGTGGAACACGCTTTTCATCTACCGTCCTATTCCTCATGGCCTTCCTGAAATGGAGTCTCTAGGATTTTGCAGTAATGGCTGCCAAGAGGATAATTTCCACGACAGGTGCAACTAAGGAAGCCTTACCTCTATTCCCAGGTTCATGTCTTTGGTTTTATTTAGGCAGAATGGAGGCATATAGTAATAGTTAAATATATAACAGTTTATTTATAATGCCGCTACTAAGGAATAGATAATAATGCATTATTAATACTAATTAGAATAGTTACTTTAAAATACTTCTTTAAAATAATCTTACTATTTAAATTTGTTACGCCCCAGCTGCCCAAAAGGCATAGGGACGCCACAAATGTCACGTGACTGACCCGGTTCAGCCACGACTCAGCCACGATCCTCAATATTAGTTAGAACAGCCTTGCAGAGGGATTTTCCCTCTGACAAGCTTTAGTACAATAATACTATTGAATCTACCTAGCCTTCCCAACAACCGTAACAAGGAGTTTATTAAGGTCTTAGACTAATTTTTTAAGTTAATCCTTATATCTAATAGTTATAACTAAATAACTGTATTTACCCTACTCAGTTTTAAGCATCCTAGACAGTCGTTCCTAATCTATAACCTAAATGCAGGCAGTTGAGCGTTGATGCGTATCCTAAACTAGAAGGGTTAATAATATAATGTAGTATGAATCCTGTTGAGTCTTGGGTACACGCGTGCTTTCTCCCCTTTGTGACGCGACGCGACGCGATATAGCCAAATCGAACGAGTGGCCAGGCGTCACTCATGATTGATGTATATGCTTACTTCTGCTTTGGTCAATTTTCAAGACCAGGTTGGCATTTGAATCATCTTGGAATGCTGCAAATCCGTGACAACGCTATTCCAACCACATATCCCTATTATTCTAACTCGACCATGTGTCGATTAGAGGAATCAGTTCGAAACCCATAGTCCCATTAAGTTCCATTACAATCATTAGCATTGATCTAGACGGCCATTTCCTATTATTCGGCGTGACTAATGTCCAGTCATCTGGACCTTTGAGTTGTTGGTCGTGCCATTCGAAACCAACAGATAGAGAATATCTTGGCACTAGCGATCATTGGGTGAAAGAAGGGATTTAAAATGAGGTCCCACCAATATTCGGAAATCCGGCCGAAAGTTTAGGCAGGTCTTCAAGGGTCTGCTTCAGCCTCAGTCAAACCCTTATGTGTTTAAGTAGCCAGCATCCTTTAAATAACACGGCTAGTCTTCGGATCTCCTCACATTGTGCTCCAAAGAAAATATCCTTAAAAAACATGGAGATAAAATCCATTATTATTTACTACCTTCGGTATGCCTGGGAACTCACAAAAACCGTCTTAGGCGCCGCCAAGCTTCTTTTCATCAGTACACTTCCACTCTCGGGACTCACTATCATCCTATCATTCACCCAAGGCCTAATTCTTGGACCATGGTTTTATGAAACAACGATCGATCAACGAGATTTTCTTGTGCACGATATGGTGACAGTCCAGACAGGCGAATGGCTCAAAATGCCCGGCGCCAACAATCCTTTATATGAAATCCGTGCGCCATATTATATCCCCCAGCTATACAACCCCATGAAGTGGACACGAGATATAGGACTCAGTCGACCCGATGGCTGGCACACCGACAGTCCCGCAAAATATGCTGAGTTCCGAGACTTGTTCCGCGTCCGAAGATTTTATGAACCAACATGGCATCACTGGATCTATCTCTCCGAAAACGAGGCACCCCTGAACGAAACATGGAACCAAGACCCTTGGGACAAAGCGTTTCGAGAGTTGCTGGATCACAGAGACAGGCATGAGATGTTGGGCAGCAGCAACTTCAACTACCTCACTTGCCCACACAGTTTTCTCTGCGCGACCTGGCGCATTTCAGGCCCGGCATTGGTTCACTTTACCAACGAGCCTGTTAGAAAGATTACGCCTCAAGAAGAATCTCGCAGGCGAATCCTTGATCCTGTCTCGGTTCGAGTTTTCGAGTTTCCCCTCAACGAGACAGTCATTCCCGGGACGTTTCCGACGTACTTTGAGCAGATGCGATCCATCACAGCAAGTAACTCAACGTATTGGACTACAAAAAAGAAGTACTCCAATTTTCATCAAGTTACCGTCCAAGCACGCAAGGTTCTCAAGACATATGAGGAAAAATACCCTTTGACATATGGCATGCTTGCCAAAGCGGAGCACAAGTGGACCAGACTCACTGCTGCAGAGGACACAAATCTCATCTTCTATCCTCGACATGGATCGTTCATCGCTGCAGCTGTTCCCAGTTTCTATGGCGCAAAGTGGTGGGCCAAAGTGATGATATGGTGGAGGAAGAGACAGCATGAGAAGTCGATGGGAGGGGATACTAAAAAGCTTGAAGCTGATAGAGCGGCACGGGATCCTGTGGCGCATCAGCTCCAATGGATCCTCGATAGTTTGACTGACGAGGATAAAGAGAAGTTTGGAAAGACATACCAGGGAGAGGTACTATTGGAGAGATTACAAAAAGGGTTGGATAACAAAGACTGGGATGGCAGAGAGGATATCACAAAGGAAATACAGGGTGCTTTGGGTGCTTGAGCAGGTGGTCTGTAGCGTTTAGGATTCTATACGGAAGACAAAGACCAATGTGATAATCTTGCTAAATTCGATAATACCATAATCTATACCGTAGTATCATGTCCTCACCTCCTCCATATATAAATCATATAAACCATCTCCAAGATGTCGACTCCTATATATCCACAAACTCTTCCCCTTTCTAAAATCCTTCATCTCGTCATCCAACATGTCCTCTTCAACCATATTCCTCAAAACCTTGGCTTCTGATAGCGAGTCACCCCCAGGCACAACAACCCACTCCGATACCTTGGTCGCCACAACCGCCACAAACAATTGAAGAAATGCAGTGATCCATAAGATGAGAGTAATAACTCCCCAATGTGTAATGTTGAGTTTCTGCCCGACCGTAGGCATTTGACCAGGAATCACAATATCCGCGTTTGCTTCAATGGCAGCTGCCAGCACACCCGTTGCGAAGCGAGAGAGGAGAATTTCGACTCCTTCGGCTGAGCCATTCATTGGCATGCCGAATACCGAAGCAGCGGGATAACTGTTTGATTTGGTATCGTTTGCGCCGTCGGGACCTCCTAGGGCTATTGCTGATGTTGCCAAGCGTGCTAGTCTCTCGCCAACTTGGTGTTCCGGCCGTGTCGCATTTTGAACAGGACCTATCTGGACGGTGCAGTTGTAGAACCACGGATTCGTCAAAGATGGCTCAAATATGGAAACGACGCTGCAATCTTTGCCGCAGTGGTGAGACGCAGATGTCATGTACACCTTCTCGCCAGGGACTTCCTTGCTAGGTAGCGTGACGTTCCTATCTTTGCCCCCATCTTGAATAGTAATAACCTCCGCAGTCTCATTTTGAGATCGACGAACCTTGAACGCGTCGCAGTGTGTCCCAATATTGACCTTTCTATCCGTAATGGCAGCGATCGGAGCCTTCATGGGGTTATCCAAAGTATATGTGTTTGTTTCGCGGAAAACATAAGAGCAATTCACGTCACAAAACAGAAACTTGTTGTCGGCAAAGAACAAAGTCCCAGGTTCGGGAATGTCATCAAGAAGGCCTTGGCTCATACCTAGAGATATGATCCCGTAGCTGTTCGCTGCGTAGTCCTCTGCCTTTGTCGAGCTGGATGCATTGACAATACTCGAGGTAGAGATTGTACTCAAGTTGGCGACGGAGACGCGTCCTGGAATCAGGAGGGCTTGCTCTTCGGTCTTTTCGATGGCGTAGCACAGACCTATTGATGCGTAGCCAATTTGTGTGGCCTGATGTAGTTGTCAGTCAGGATTGGAAAAGGAGAAGCGAAGCGAGACATGGACGTGGACATACCAGGAATAGTGCTACCCAGGTTGCGACTCCAACGTGAATTGTCCATCGACTAGATTTAAAGGCCAAGACCAAGACTTGACTCATGCTATGGACTTGTAAAATAGCCTTGACCTAGATTGATACGGATTAGCCAAACGATCTTGTTAAGGAATTGTCCGAGACTCACCTTTTGCCTGGACCTCGGTCGCTTACTCAAAATCCACCATCGCAAGTCCTGCACCGAATGCGTCAACTGGCTCATTGTCGTGAGACCCAGAGCGATAAGAAATCCCGTTATGAGAGCATTAAAGTATTTCTTCTGAATCTCCGAGATGACATCGTAAAGAGCATATGCAACTAGAATGATATAAACAACTACGATAAATATAATCGTGACGAACCATTTTCCAATGAGTCCTAGCCAGAGTTTGACTTTTGATCGACGACGTGCTGGAAGGCCTTGGAATCGCCTCGGTGGAAATGTTGATGGTAATGGCGATGGGCTTGGTATATGTAATGGTTGGTTCTGGTATTGGAGATGGATATCGTGCTGGCCGTTTGACGGCATAGAGTAGTACTGTCCCGTCATGATTAAAGACAAAGTAGAGATAAATACGCGTAACTATCCAAGTGAACGGGGAACTTCAGGACTAAATAAAGAAGAGTCTAGAATCGCTGGCATGGCTAGCAGATCGACAGGAGATCCATCACTTATCCTCGTAAAGGCTTTAGGTTTTCGCCTAGGATCAAGCTACATTACGACGTGACAAGTACGGCCTAGCCTAGCTGGAAAACCCCATCAGCCTGGCAGATCCTTATTTCGATTGGATGGCCCGTATTATAGATTGCGTGCAGGGGCTTAGAAAATAGGGTCTGGTGGATGTGAAACTGTCTCAGCGTAAGTTTAGAAGTCTTGGGTATTCTAGATTTCTTGGCAGTCCATGCGTTTTTACGGGATGAAGACTTGGACGTTGCTTTGTCTCTGGATAAGTCAGTGAAACTCTTGGCATGCGCTGTCACTCTAAACTGGGCATGCACCTCACATACGATACTAAATCCCCTCAGATTCTTATCATCAGTGCTTTAAAAACGAATCAGTGGATCGTTTTGTGGAAATAGCTTCGTGTCAGCGAAGTCATTAAGATAGAAGGACTCTGTTGTGAGACTGCATTTCCTTATTTTATTCTTCTACTATAAACCTGACTTATCAAACGCGGAGTTGATCCATTTACAAATTGAACCTTTCAATATGAGTTCTTCTGAAATGTTTTATTCAGAGGTAAATATGTTGGCTAATTAGTAAATCTCTTCTTAGTTATCCTTTCATCTTCGTTGCCCAAGGCATCTTCATCCAAGGCATCTTCGTCCAAGGCATCGTTGCGATTGTGTGGGTTGATTCCATAATCGAGTCGAGTATAGTAATCAACTCGCGGTGGAAATAATACACCCTGTTGCGATACCGTTGAGACCCCATAAGGTACGTGACCTTTATACACGGTACTGCTATCTTGATTATAGGGATCGAGACTTGGAGCACGGTTCACTGATATGCTATGAGCCTGCTCAACTTCCTGACTATACCTCTTCTTGATCTCCACATACAGCGCCTTGTCAAGTGCGTCTTCGAGCTTATGATATAGTGGTCTTAGAAATGGGTAGAACGTGGTGTTGAGACTTGACATCGGCCCTTCGTTTAGTAACTTGCAGCCCATCGGAAAGTTTAGCGAATAGGAGATAGTGTACGCGAGGAAGTGGTACGCCGTTGCTATGCCTTTCTCGGCCTGTGAGATTTCAGATTCCGTACGGCTATAATTGCCTGTGAAGTCGTTTTTCACGTCGCGCACTACCATCTTGTTACTGCTGTTACGAGTAACCATAAGTTTGGGACAGGACGCTTTTGAGTCTAGGTCCGGACTGTCTAAAACCAGCGTTTGCCATGCCTTTTCGAACCTTGAAAAGCTGTTAGCCTGGATACATCGAATTGCCGCAGGGGAGAAATGTATACCTCGTCATGACAGAGTTTGTCTCGGATGTTCCAAGAACCAGATTTCCAGGGATATCGCTAGATCGATACACCCTTGCTTTGTTCGAACGAGTCGAAAGGCCTCCCCATGAGAAAGCGCAGAGGTGAAGCCACTAGCATGCATTAGTAAATAAAATCCCACTGTAAATCGAACCAGTGCTTACTTCAGCCATAAAGAATCCACTAGACATTCTGTGTTCGTAACCCAAATACTCGGATGCCTTGTCCAATGGCTCCCACCCAAGGGCATATTGGGCAGTCTGATGTTTAAGTAGTTGTTAGTCAAGTTGATAATGTTCCTTGGAATGCTGCATATACTCACTTCATTGGCTGGCATACCCATTATCATGGCTGGTGCGTACTTTGGGTCGCGTTTGCCCCGTGCATTGATGATCTTGTCACTGCTGACGTCGATGCGCCAAATGGACTCAAAGTCCTCTCCCATCAGATAAAGAATTTGATTGGGGCCTTTTGTCTTTGTTCTGATTTCCCAATTTGTCATTTCCGTTATAACTTCAGTTTGCTCATTGGTGTAGATCTTCTTACACTTCGTGTCAGCCATTGGGTGATAGTTGTTGGTGAAGAATTTATTGAGCTTTGTGATCTCGGCTGGCTTGGTCTTACTCTCACGGTGTGCGTTTTTTCGTACCAAATTCAGATCGTCGTGGCCTCTTAGGACTTCAAGGCTTTTCATGTAGGCGTTGAAGTCGACAAGTGAAACGTAAGTATCGAACAGACCAAATGGATTCTCTCCCATCTGTGACCAAAGTTAGTGATTGATAAGAAATGTACAGGCACGAAACTTACCTTGACCCAGTCGTCACCATTCACATCGTCCTTGTTCATGGCTTCCAATCTTGTGTTCTGCTGAGCCTTTTCGATGTTGACAACGTCAACAAGGCCTTGGAAGAGGTGATTCACTTGGGCCGTTGGCCATTTCAGTTGACGACGAAGAGTTTCTGGCTTCGGAACCACAACTAAAGGAAAACCGAGGTTGGCCGACGAGTATCGAGCACGGTATCCACCAGCAGACTCAGGGTCAATAGCTGTGGCTGCCATCCATACATTTGCGAAGCCTTTCTTTATTTCTTTCAGTTGTATTTTCCTTCCTTCTTCAGTCATATCCCAAGTCCCCATAGGAACCCACATCAGCCACCCCATCTGATGTCGTATTGGGACATAGATGCGTCTGGGCCTTTCGTTTTCGATTTCAAGACGGATCTTCTTCTGCTCTCTTGCCCACGTTGCGTCAGTGACAACGTTCATTGCATCACTTGCTTTTGGTAGCGGAAGTGCATCTTCCCCCCATATTAGCGGATCGGATTCTACAACAATGGAAACATCGTGATTCTCCATTTCCTCGAAATCTTGACCCAGCAGAGGGTCATTCTCAGGGTCATCCAATAGCCCATCGAACGCCATTTCTTTGAGCGTGTCTGCCTCCTCCTTGTCACTTGTATTTGGTCCGGTAATCTGCGGGTCGATGAGGCGGCTATTGACTCGTAAGACAAAATTCAGACCAATACATACCAAAGAGAATTGGCGCCTTACCTCAATGATAACCAATTAACATTATCAGTGGCCATATCATGAAAGAGCTTCAATGAAACGTTGAAAAACGACTGTATAGCTGTGTCTGGAGAAGGCCTGCCTTCATACTTTGTCTCTGTGGCCCATTCGGCCATTCGTTCCTGATGGAGCATCTCGCTCATTTTATCTTTATGTATAGCCATATAATATGGGTTCCGACGACTGGGGGCGTATTTGAGATCTCCTTTCTCGAAACCCTTGTTGAAGTCGATACTTTGGGCTTTGAGTCGTTGAAATCTCGAGACAACAGGAGGCGGGCTTTGATCAGTTCCGTCATTCTCGATCCCGGATATGTTTTGGAAAATATCTCTCACCGAGATACGCAATGTGCGACGACCTTGATTGGTCTGCACGTTGCTCGTAGCTGGTTCTTTGCTATACTGAATCTCTTCATGGATGCTTAAATCTTCGGACTCTTTCGACTCTTCGATACTCATACCCTTTGATGCCTCCATCTTTGGAGTTGTGCAGACGTGAAGAATATGCGATTTATATCTGCTAGTGATAATGATTCAAGAAAAGGAAGAATTTGAAGGAGGTTCTATGAGAATAATCAGTGACAGGTTCATGGCTTCCGGATTCATTATTCTAGGGCTACTTCTCTACTGGTTATCTTACGTTCAAGAATCACTTCTGTGACAGAAATATCGTTCTGCATGCTATCGCATAAGTATTCCCAATTCGTAGGGTTGCATTTCAATATTTATCAATAGTCTCTCAATAGTGCCATTAGCCCCTCAGGTTGGGTCTAGACCACAACACTCCCACATCACGACCACACATTTGAACCCTGGACTTTCCCACATTCAGAAAACCAGTTCCGCAGTAGAAACCATCAATCATGTCGTTATCTCAAGTCGCAGCGCCTACGCAAGCCCCTGCCGTTCTGATAGCGGATGGCTTCGACCCGGAGACTTTCGACCCTCTAGTCCCACGGATAACGCAGCAAGCCATCACACGTTCACCTATTCTGCTACCCTGGCAGACCCGCATTATGCCGCTAGGCATGTTCTTTCGATCCAATATGGCAGAAACCGCACACAACCCGTTCGCGCCAGAGACAGCGTTTAGCCAAGACTCTTTGGAATCAACACGGATTATTTTCACGGCAAATGATGGTAGCTGTAGCTTTCGATCATCTGAAGCCTTCAGTTCATCGTCTTCCATGGATCATCTGAGCGTTTCTCTGGGTGCAAGTATTGATATGACTTGCCTTGAAGCCAGCGTCTCAATGCACTATGATAAAGATGTTATGGATAATCAGGACTCGAACAAAGCTTCGGTTACAACAAGCTATCGTGCGGGATCAGTCAAATACGCAAGATCTCCTGAGTTATCAGAAGTAGCATTCAAAATTCTAACTAGACAGGGCTTGGAGGCTTTCAAGTCTGTTTACGGAGACTACTACGTGGGTGGATACCACATTGGAGGAGATACGGCTGTCCTCTTTAGTACGGACCAGAGCTCTCATTCGTTAAAAGAAAAAGAGACTGTTCAGATAAAGGTGGAATCATGGTTGGGCGACTACGACGACAACTGGTCCACAAGCTCGACAAATTCATCGAGCTCCGCCGTTGTTCGTGTCAGTGCATTTTCAACACTGGAGCAGCTGATTGTTGCCAAGACGGTACAGACGGGGACCCCGGAGTTCCAGGCCGCTATTCAGCAGGGTAGGGCCATCCACAAGCGAGCGCAGGGGTTGGAGGATGGCGTGGCCATGGTTCTGGATGAAGTTGGGGTGCGGCACGGAAAGATGGTCACGCCTCGACAATGTACCCAGCTTTGTCAACGTGCCGTTGCTGTCGAGCTACAGCTGGTGCCTATCGAGTGTCTTCGTCAGGTTCGTTTTTGGACTACGCTTTAGAAGAGGGGGAGATGCAGATAAATGTCCGTAGCTGAACTCCATACGAATTAGCGCCCGTTGAATTGGACCAGTCTAAGACATACGTGCTGTGATAGCCACTAGCGTTTTCAAACTATTGATTTCTTGTAAGCGATGTCTAAAACGGGAGCAGACCCCAGCTGTAGAGACCTGAGAGATAATGACAAGAAAACTTTCTGTGACTGAGAAATTTATCATCAAGAACCAAGACCTACTCTCAGAGAACTCTAGTGATATTCGTCAAGCGACAAGATCTTGCTCATCATGTCGCTATTACTGGCGCCATACAACAATGGCATGCGCTTAGGTCAAGGGTATGGACTTATTCAATTGCGTCAAACCACGCATGAAACTGACATTCGAATAGTTTCAATTCATACACGCAGCAAATTTGCATTGATGACGCCGTCGTCATTGATCCAGACCGCGTTGACAACTCCGTCACCAACGATGGTTTCACAATGCGCGAACTTCGCCATGCCATTGGTGCCCGAGCTGGCGGCGATGATTATGATGATGAAGAAGACTATGGAAATGAGATAGACGCTCTTCCGATACCTTCTTCTCTGCCAACAATTGAAGCAACAGGAGCTGAGGTGACAGCAGATGGGACAGGTACTACGCCCAAGCCTGCTGATGCAACTACAAAGGCGCTCGACACTATCGCAATTCAGCTGCGTGAGGATGCCAAGACAGTCGAGAAGCTTGTTGCAGATGTGGCCTCGCTTGAGACGCTGATAGAAGAAGCTGTTGATCCTGCTAGTGCTGATACAAAGCGCAATATTCTTCTGCTTGAGAAAAAGCGTATGCGCTTGGCACGCATTAAGACCAATGGTACTGGTCTGAAGGGTAAGAAGCTTCGAGGTTCAATCAAAGCGCTGTCACAACGAGGGCCAAGCCAGATTGTCACCTACAGCTCACGATTCGTGAACAAGATCAGGTAACCTTTCTTCCAACCATTGAGTATTGGTATGTTATTGACCTCCATAGTGAGATTACAGATGACATGAACATCTCAGGCTCTTTATCCATCAAATACGGCTCGATTGGCGGTGCAGGAAAAGGCTCATTCGTGGACTCGGATAAGTTCAAAGAGAGTGATCTCAATTTCTTCATCAGCGTCAAGGTGATTAACCAGAGCATCAACATCAAAGACGCCCTCGTTTTTCAGGGACTTCCTTCAGTGGACCAGTCAAACTTCCGAAGCGTCTTTGGAGATTGTTACATTGCTGGCTTCTTGGAAGGTGGCGAGTTTAACGCCCTGGTCAGCATGAAGGTAGTTAACAAGGCCAAGGCTATGAGTATCAAGGCCGAGTAAGTTGTCATTGTCTTCGCATTGTCGGTTCATGAAATTGACGTGGGATTACTAGGGCAGAGGTGGCTTTAAGTGTTGGTGCAGTCGATTTGAAAGCAACTGCTAAAGTTGACATCGATAAATCCAATTTCTCCTCCCAGACAGAAACGACAATCCAAGTCGGCTGGTCTGGTGGCGGTCACATCAAACCTAGTAAGTCCTTGCTAATAGTTGCTCTCTTGTGGATGTCTACTTACCTCTAGTAGTGGACCAGCCTTGGACAATCCAGTCGCTGATGGAAACGGCTGCCAGATTTCCCGACCTTGTGGCCAGTACACCTCAACGTACTTAGTAAGATATTCTGCAGACTACTAGGCGAGACCAAGTGGTATACTAATTCCCAACAGTGCCATATTGACCAAATACGAGTCGCTTCGAAGCTTCATGGCTCTGAAACCTCCAGCACTCACACCCATGTACTACGAGAATGCCTCAATTTACACCAATGCTCTCCTTGATGCGTACATGGACTACAAGAATGTAAGTAACACGATAAACTGTTATCTATCGATTCAGACTGACCAAACCCAACAGATCTACCGCACCATCGGTACTCAGCTTAGTGACATTCAAGCCGGCAATAAGAGACTGCAAGCATGGGATGCCAAGGTGACAGAATTCACCACAAACGATAAAATCGGCGAGAACTTGTATGAACATCCCTTTGAGGCGACAAATAAAGGCCTTGACCTTGCTCGTCGTTCATGTCGTTTCCAGATGATCAAGATAGTCAACGAGGTTGATGCTGTGGAAAAGAACCCAGCTATAGCTGCCAACGAGAAACGACCCGAGGCATACCAAAGCACTATCGTTTTCCGCGAGCGCATGCCCGTTGTGGTTAACAAAGAGAAGTTACCTCATCTCAAAATCTTTGGTACTGAAGAAGCTCCGCCGAAGTTGATTGAAGCTACAAATGGCGATGGTATGCAGGAAGCAGAAATTACCAAGGCCAATAGTTACTTGGAGACGCAGCCTGATGTGGGTGTGTCGATGAGACTAGCTCCTTTAGTGGGCTCTCCCTTTGGTGGCATGTTCTGTAACCTGGACTTTGTCAAGGCCGACTTTAGTCTCAGAACAGTCACTGTCGAAGTGGAAAAGGGTGTCGTTGTAGCCATCAGTGTTCGATACGCCAACGGTCTGCAGGCTACCATGGGTACACCAGGAGGAAGTCATAAAGTGTCGCTTACACTACGACCATCAGACGGCCAAAAGATCACAGCTTGCTCGATTGAGACAGGTCGGCGAAAGGGTAGCCCTGACGCTACGACACGTATCACGGCTCTTCGTTTGTACACTAACCGAGGTCCTGACCTAGAAGGCCATGCGAAGGATTGGGTCCAGGCAAATGGTGAAACGGGGTTGAGAGATGGCTTCGAGTTTGAGGGTCTCAAACTTGTTCATTTCGATCCTCTTCTCGTTAACGCTCACGTCAAGGGTTTCTGGGGGCATGCCCAGACAAGTAATACTGGTATCAACCCCACAAGCGGTGTCTACCGTTTGGGACCCATCTGGGGCAACAGAGAGGTGAGTTATCGATCATGGCTTGTCATGCGATGACTAATTCTGTTATTCTTAGGATACTTCTGAATCGGCTGATTCGTCGATGGAAGCTGATATGTCGCTTGTTCGCACACAACCAGAGCAACATCTGATCAATTGTCGCGAACGCCTCAATTGGGAGGGTGGAGTTGCCGGACGTAGTGCCATCCTCGAACAATCCTTCTACAAGCCTCTTCCATTTATACCCACCGTCATATACGGCTTCCGACACATTGACATTGCTCATACGGACTCTCCTCGTGTTGCTCTTACTCTACCGTCGGTCTCCGAGTGGGGATTCTCCTTGGGCCTAAAATCTTACCTCCACCCTACGTGGAATCTGGAAGCCAATGTCATGGTTCTCCCGAATGGAGTGTTCCCCTTCCAGCATGGCATCGTGGATGCAAGTGACAACCCAGGCGGCCGCAAGGCAACGGAAAATGCATCCATTCATGTTACCTTTGCCAAACCATTTGCCAAGACTCCCAAGGTTGCCGTATGGTTTACAGAGATAATCCAACCCAAGGGCCACCGCAGCCTCAAGACGTATGTCGCCGATGTTAGTCCCACGGGCATGCGAATCAACATCGAAACGTGGGCCGGACGCGAATTTGATAATGCTCGGGTCGCGTACCTGGCTTATCCAGATGGAAGTGACGCTATCAAGGGAGGAGTTTCATACTTTGTGCCCAAAGAGGATTGGAGGGATACGGAATGGCCTGGCAGAGCTTTCAAGAAGGAGCCGAATGTTTTCACTGCCATCAATTATATTGATATTGGGCTGAGCCAGAGCACACTTGACATTCTGGTGACGCATCAGAGTGCGACGAGTACGAAGTTGAGACATTGTGGCTGGTCATCTGATGGGACGGTACTTGTTATGATAGGCATGTGCTGGATCGGTATATCATGTTAGTAGTACGAATAACATTATTGGATGTTACTTATCATGTCTATGTCTCTTTACATTGCATATTGACTCAATAGCGCAGCTGTAGTTTATCTAGGAATACTAATTTCATGCAACTTTAGTTACCGAGTATACTGATATGTACCCACGACGGGACAGAGATCATCATCAGATATTCGCGATGCATCGGCCCGCTCCTAAGACTTATTGCGGGGAGTCTAGAGGAAATGACATAGCAAAGCCCGCGGACATGGACCACTGCCCGTGTCTTGAACTTCGTATCCAGTATCCCGTGTCTCGGAGTTTAGAAGACAAATATGCCTTCCTTGAATTCCACTTACATGCCATGTCTTTGCTCAAACCTGTAGGTTGACATCCCATAGCGAGTTTGAGACATATGGTATTAGTCCAGAGATTATTGCAACTGCTACTGCCAGTGCTAGTCTCACTGGTAACGTCACCATGGCTGGGCAAAAGCAAATATTATCACGACAGCTGTATTGACCTCTAATTCAGTCACCCAAGAGAGCCTTAAGCGTGGTTTAAGCCTTGTTACTGACGCTTCTACTGCTAATAGCCCTGCATCTATCCAGATGGCGGCGGCTGTCAACGAGTGAAGTCCACTATGTCAGCCCCGCAACGACCAAAGTCTTCTCTCTTATCCATGTTACACAACATAGAAAGTAGGGATTTGCCGTCGAGGGATGCGGAACTGAAGCGACTCAGGTTGGTCTCGCATTTTGTCAAGACATTCACTATCTCGAACACCTGCCCTGCTGAATTTGAAGATTCTTATCCTATCGGCGAACAAAGACATGATTAAAAGCAATCTAACGACAATTGGGCGTCTGTAGACTCACCGCATGTTCACAAACAAACTCAGGCAATCTTATCCATTAGAATTATGCTTGGGCTTCAGATTCCTTCCCTTCAATCCCAATACATGCTCCGCATCTCAGCGGCAGTTGTCTCTATCGGAAATGATTGGCTGATAATTCTGGAATGAAAGTAACCTACAAGATACGCAGCATAATGTCCATCACATTCTTTGGCTGATAAAGTGGTACAGTATCAGTCGTATCACATTTGTTAACCTGTGCAGCCGGCAGTTGCTCCTCTTACCCCTCAAACTCTCATGGTCTGTCTGGGTCTATATATACCATCTTAATCCTCCTCACCCGTTCTTCAATCCATCATCTCTTCACAACACACACTCTCTACCATCATCTTCCATTTTGCATAATGGATCACTTACTCCACCTAGACACAGACGTCGTGTGTCTCTTGGCCAAACTCGACTCCTATGACTACATCATTGTAGGAAGTGGGTTTGGCGGAGGTCCATTGGCTGAAAACCTGGCTTCCAAGAAGAAAAAGGTGCTGCTGATTGAACGCGGCGGCGTCATCTTCTCCACCCACGTCCTCAACACTTCGCGTCCCTTTTACAAACGCGGTGCCAGCAACTCCCCAGAGGGCAACGAGCGTGTTTATGACGCTGTCAAAGCCAAAGTTCAGCTGACCGATTCCTCTGACAGCTATGTCGGTGGGCCGGTCTATTGTGTCGGCGGCCGTACTAATCTCTGGGGCACTTGGATTCCAGAGATTGGCAACGAGACCCTCAATGCTTACTTCCCTCCTGAGATTGTGAAGTATCTCAAGGAAGGGGGCTACGCAGATACTTACAAGTACTTGACCGACGATGATCCAAGGGATGGTATCTATCCCGAGGGTGATGGTGCTCACGAAGTCAGTGCTCAAGACATTGGATTTGCCAAACAGAAGCTCAACCATGCTTTGGAAAAGGCCGAGTTTGGCATCATGCCTATTGCAGCGCAGTTCAACGCCCCAGCACCTTACAAGTTTGCTCAGGGTGCCTACAGTACCACATTGTCGATCATGAACCGGATGTACGCCAATGATCCGTATCTGTCCGTTCTTCTCAACACGGAGGTCATTGCTGTTCAGTGCAGTGAGGATGATGCACCGTAAGTTCCATCCCATTACAAGTCCAGTGATGAACAACTGCTAATAGTTCTGTCTAGCGAGAAAATGGTTACTGCACTCCAGATCCGAGATAAATCGACTGGTGCTCTCAAAGAACTTGGCGTCGGAAAAGCCAAAGTTATACTGGCAGCTGGTACAATTGGTACCGCATCCATTGCCCTCAACAGCGGCTTGCAAAAGTCGAATGAACTCGTCGGCAAGGGTCTTATTGACCACAATATTTGCTACGCGCGATTCGCCAAGGAGAAGAGCGGCGGCTTCACAGAGAAACCGCTCAATCTCAAGACTCATCTCAAGGTCGGTGGAGAAGAATGTCTTGTCACAGTCACCATCAACGCCAACTTCTTCCTTGCTGGAAGCTCTGCGACTCTTAGTACAACGCACTTCTACGACAAGGAAGGTCGGCTCTTGGGACCAAAGTCACCTGCCAATGAGCAGAAGAACTTTGACACGATTTGTGTGCTGTTTGAGTTTGTTGGAAAACTCGCAGATGGGAACTCTGTTCTCAGTATTCCTGGCCTGGACCCAGTGCTTGATTTCAGACGTGACCCTCTCAAGCATGAAGTCCAGTGCGCCATGGAAGATATTGTGCGTAATGTGCGGGATGCTTTTGTTGATGCGCAGCCCTTCAAGTCCCCTACAACAGGCCACGAACTCTGTCCCGACCCTGGACTGCGACCTCAGCACCTGGGCTTTGGTGTGTTTTCTCACGAGTGTGGAACGATGCGCATGGATGGTCCGACCAAGAAGGATGGAGTGGTTGACTCTGATCTCAAGGTCAAGGGTATTGAGAACCTTTGGGTGTGCGATCTTTCGGTCATGCCTGTTAGTCCAGAGGCCAACCCGGCTCTGACTCTTGCAGCGCTGTCGCTGAGGCTTGCTGAGCATTTGAGTCCCGAGGTTCAGGTTTAGCAGGGAATTGCAGACTAGGATTTAAGTAGCCCTCGGGTTTATTTCTTATGTCAGTTATACGCTATAGGTAGATTGTATTTGATAATTATTATCATTTCCCACTCATTTCTGACACGTATTCATCTGTATCTCGTATAGATATTATATGTTTGAGAACCAAATGGTACAATTTGTGACAATACCTCCTACCTCGAACTACTGGAATCTAAACTTAGTCTGGAAGATCGTCGGAAGGCCAGTGGAACAAATCGGTACAAGAGAGATCTTCTCTCGCTTAACTATTCCTAACTTGTCTTGCGTCAAACTGGTCCCCGCTTACTATCTTTGTTGCAACGCTAGGATTCACCTCCATGTTATCCGTATTCCGTATAGCGCTATGTCCTGTTAGTTCTACTGCCAACAGTTGGATCTGCTTCCATGTTCCAACCCCTGTCTTGGCTTGTCTTGGACGGACTTACGGCTAAAATGTGGTACATGTCAGCAATTGATTGGAATGAGTAACGGAACTACCCCTGTATGTTTGTTTGCTTTGGCGTCCGCAATTGTCGCATCCAATTTCCACTTGCCGCCCAGCTGCTGCTATTGCTACACAAAGAGGAGTGGCTATGCGTCCAAGACGAGTTGACCCGACACACAGTTGCCCTTGAATCTAATTATTGGCTTCGGTGCAGCTACCTTATTTCCCGCCAACCCCTGCTAACGGTCAAACATTCAGGGTTCGTTCCATCGTGCGCCGCAATTAGTCATGCAGATCCCCTAACCCTTTGTACTCTGATCTTACTCTCTCTTTTCTTCCCTTTACATCTCCATCAATTCAATTTACCCCAGAAACCACATCAGCCATGGGAAACTTCTTCTCTCGCCCAGGCCGGGAGGCAGATGAGCTGCCCCCAGGCGCTTTTCCCGCCGGCAACACCTCGTCTCTCAACAGCTCGTCAATTACCCCGTATCTAGGCATCAACACCGGATCGTACGAGAACCCTTACCCGCCGATACCCTTCGAATGGATCGTCTCGCCTACCAAGGTCCAGGGCTCATGCCCCGACGGTCACCAGATACTGACGTGGTTCGGTGTCACAGATGCTGTCATCACCGTTCTGGCAATTCTCTGCGCCTACCGCCCTTTCATCCACTGGCTTTCTCGAGGAAAGCTTGGAAACCGCGTCAAGAACCGCATGGCTCTAACATGGACTGTAACCTTTGCTTGTCAGCTCACGGCAAGCGCCATCGTCGCTGGTATCATGGGCAACACCCCAGGTTACGAGTCGTTGAACATGCTGCACATCTTCACTGTCGCCATGTCACGACCACGATTTTATCCCGTCGTTCTCGGACTACTGCGCTGTGTAGTTACCGCCCAACGAACACGCGACTGGGATAAGACGACAATCATCAAACGTAGCGTCGACGACCGCGTTGAATTCCCCTACACAGATTCCTGGATCACAACCAGTTTCTCAGAGCTAGCACTACTTATTATATCCGCCGTATTTACTGGCGTCACATGGAACCGCCTTCCCTCGGACAGTAAATCCCGCGAGTTCACCTCAGACCATGTGAGCTTCATGTCGAGCACCCCAGGAATAATGTTTCTCTGCATGCTTGCTTTCCTGCCGATTTACAAACGATACGGCGAGGCTTACCCACTTGAAGGACGACGGTACGAGACTGGCAGGCACTGGGGCGTGACGGTAAGCAGCGATGGCAGGACAAGGATCGGCGTCAAAAAGGACAACAACAAGACTGCAGTCAAGAGAGGAGCAAACGCCTTGTGTGCAGTTCTTCTCCTGGGATATATCGCTCTGGTCCAGTGGGCGTACTGGACGAGACTTGTTGAGATGTCAGGAGTGCTGTAAGTGCTGGTTCTGTCTGGCAGTGGAAGTTGGACTAAACTGACTGGCATTTTTAGGTTCTGTCCTCCCAAGATGATCGAGTCTTCGGTCGTGTGGGTCGTCTTTACGGCTGTTGGTAAGTGATCCGAGCTGCATATTACTGGCGTCAGTTGTCTTGGAATAGTTCGACTAACGAGCAATGCCAGGGTTATTGGCTGGTGCTGCTTCATGATCGCAGTGTTTTTTCCGCAGATCCGCAATGACTTCATACTTTACAAAAGAACTCTAGTCTAGTGTGAATCACAGCGATACCATCACTCCACCCCTACCTCAGGGTATCAGAAGATTGACCGGTATAAGCATAAGAGACAATATTATTAGGACAGCTTTAGACTATACTTACTAGACTACTTATTATTTTACCCTAAGGCTTAGGAGGCCAACTTTTCTGCTGCTCACTAGCCCCGGCATAATTGTGCTTATGGTGATATATTTGAGCACTGAGTCACGCTGTATCATGGATATGTAACTGTTCTGAAAGCTTTACGGTCCATTCTTGATGAGTCATCTCAGACCATAACACTAGATTTACTAAATGAATCTCTAACCAAGAGCCAAGACTACAGCCTCTTTGACCTTGGAAACTATCCTCTCGATATCTTGCTTTGAACAGTTGTAAGCAGGACCTATCCATGCGTGATCTCCAGCCACACCATCCTTTGTACCCATTCCCGGATACAGACTGATGCCTACATCGTTGAGCGCCGTCAAATGAACCTTCTTGGCAATTCCATCTGATGGTAGGAATGGCTCCTTTGTCTCTTTATCCGCTACAAATTCCATCTTTACATGTATTAGCTACGCCTTTACCATTTTGACTGAGGAAGTAACTCACAGACCAGAAGAAGCCTCTGCCTCTGATATTGCCAACGTTGGGATGGTCGTCTAGTTGGTCATGCAGGAGCTTGCCAAGATATTCGCCATTTTTACGTACATTCTCAACGAGGTTGTCTTCTCTTATGATTCGTTGAACTTCTAGTGCAGCGGCGCATCCCACAGGGTGTCCTTGGTACGTATGGCCGTGGGAAAAGACGCTTGTGCTGTGATTAGATTGGGATATCAGGACATACGTGCTTATACAACTTACCCGCTTCCACTCATCAACGCATCTGACAAACGATGGTTGATAAACATGGCGGCCATTGGTGCGAATCCACCTGCGAGACCTTTGGCAACGGTCTGAATATCTGGGACAACGCCTTCTTGCTCCCACTCGTGAAGTGATCCACAACGGCCCATGCCACACATAACCTCTGTTCATGGTCAATTTTGTCGAAACGGCTCTATATTTGAGAACACCAACCATCCAAAATGAGGAGTGCGCCATACTTGTCGCATACTTTCTTCATGGCTTTGAAATAGCCGGTAGGAGCAGGGATCGTGCCGAGCGTCTTTCAGTAACCAGGTCAACCAAGAACACGAATAAATGGAAGGACAGATACTTACAGCGCCAACAAGAGTCTCAGCTACAAACGCAGCAACAGTTTCAGGCCCAACCTCTTGAAACTTTCGGTCCAGCTCATCCGCCAATTGTTGCACGTACTCCTCCGTTGTCTGACCATCAGCCTTACCCCGATACTCGTTGGCAGCTGAGACGCGGTGGATATTGTTATCCAGTAGCATGCCTTCAAAAAGCTTTCGCCGTCCGACATGGCCACCCATTGAAAGAGCCCCAAGCGTTGAGCCGTGGTAAGATCCTTCGCGTGCAATGAAGTTTGTACGCTGGGGCTGTCTGGGGTTGAGCTCCATGTAATACTGCCTTGCCATCTTCATGGCCGACTCCATGGCTTCAGCACCTGAGACATATTAGACACCACGTGTAAATTGGAGGACGAATAATAAAACGTACCAGAGCACATCAAGTAAACCTTGGCCATCTCTCCGTTAGTCCCACCAATGAGCTCCGCAGCCAATTCCTCACCAATCTCATGGCCATAAAACAAAGAATTAGAGTAACAGAAACTATCCATTTGCTTTATCATGGCATTCTTTACTCTCTCATTGTTATAGCCAAGGCAGGCTACTGCTGCACCACAAGTCGTGTCCTCGATCGTTTTGCCATTGGAAAACACCACGGTTGTATCCTTGGCTGACACAACGTTGAGAGGCTCTGGTTTTAGCGTCGGGTAGAGATAAACACCATGCCTACCGGAATTGTCTAGGACTGATTGTTTCAAGTTACGTGCTCTGGCAGAAGTACTGAATCGTGCAGAGAGGAATTTTCTGATGCTGCCGGAAGATGCCGCTCCAACCTTGTAACAAATAGGTGGGGATGCTAAAGCGAACTTCTTGGTACGACAAAGGAGCACTTGAAGGTGTCTTGGTGATTGTGTGGCAAACATTGCTAAGGTCCGTGGTTCGATATCTCGTTACAAGCCTCAAACTTCAAATAACTCAACAGCAACAATACTGAAATAGATAGGCTAATAGACGTTGGTTCAGTCGTCTCATTCTGGTACATCCCACCTTCACTAATGGCTGCATGCATTTCTCGGTGATGACTGCATCTCGGTCTACATGTCTTACGACTTACAATTTTCGGACACGGTTAAAAACTTGATCCCTGCTTTGTCTGCCTGATCAGCGTCGTATCAGATATTGCGTCTTACCCCCTGAGAGGTGTCATCTCCAGGGTCCTAGTGCTTACGCGTGGGGAGGATGGGACGGATAAATACCGTGCCCTAGACAAAAAGTGGTTGGTAACGGATCCGGCCCGTTGCATAAGTGTGGCACGTAAGCTTCATAACAGCCGACCTTCTGTAAGTAGAAAGGTAGAGCAGAAAGGATCGCCATGCTAGTGGCGGTAATTGATAGTACAAAAAGACATGCATCATGACAGTGTGAACGTAGTAATTGATAGGAAAAGTAGAGCGCCTCTTGATTTACCAGGGTTAATAACCATTGGAAGCAGCCATGACAACAAGGTCAACCTTCGCAGAAGAGTTGTTCTGCATCGTGGCTGCACCAGCCCTCTCGCCCGCTGGTTCAAGCCAATGATGATACGGGGTTGCTACCATGTCGAAGGAATAACAGGATCAGAAAAGGAATGCATTTCGTCTGCTGACGGGCGGTTTATTACTATCTGATTGGAGAGTCGTCCTGCGAATGGGCATGATCCACTTGGAAGCACTTGGAACAGTCGAGTCGGCGCTGCCGTTATCATGCAGGAGCACTACCCAAAGTCCCAAACCGAAATGTCCTTGCTCTCTTGAGATAACAAGGCCAGGGTCCATATCGGCTTGTTGGTGGACATCCGCCGTATTGAAAGTCGCCGTCATCTACTTTACTGCTGAGAGCAAGCTCTGGCCAAAGTTCCATCAACATTATCTTAACGGCATTGACTAAAAATGTTTGCGTTTAAGCGGTCGTCCTGTTACTTTCAAGTCTCAAACAAGATCGTCAAGAATGGACAGATCCGCGGCTACATAAGTGTAGCCGATCGTGTGCACCGTGTAACCATGTTCAAGATGCCCAAGGCTGAGGATCAACAACGTTTCTTGGAGCAGTGTCGAAAGATGGCTGCTGACAACCAAAGGGTATGATAAATCCTCTGCTTCAAAGTTAAATACTCATCACTACAAAAGAATGGCTCGCCTTATATACTCAGTATGGTTGCCGGCCCTGCTGAAGATGGTCCTCGCACTGAAGGCTATACGTTTGTCAACAAGACCGAGTTTGCCAGCATGGAGGATATGAAGTATTACGAGACTGAGTGCCCCGCTCACGGAGAAGTAAAGAAGGTTCTGGGTGAGATTACCATAGATGGGATGATGACTGTTTTCTTCAAGCCGCAGGCCACTGGAGGCGCGTAGTTTATGTGCTATAGATGAGGAAGAGAGCGATGTAGTTTTCAATCAAATGTTACGAACTACCAAAGTAGCGTGCATAGTCGCTATCTCTATTGGTATAGTGCTGTCACTTTCTTTTGCCCATTCATGGCCGTGTAATACTTATCACATAGTCCCCATAATGTTAGTAAACGACGACAAAACCTGTTGTGATTAATCGTGTCATTTTCCTAGTTCTAATCTATCTCATATCTAATGCTCTTCATTCCAACAAAGCCAATCTCAGACATCTCTTACTCTGTCACTTTACCAGATACAAATTTCCACTGGGCTCCCTCCCATCCGCTTCGTCTAATCAAGCGAGTACCGCATACCGAAGCCTCATCCTCTGGCTTGCACACAGAAGTTGACTGGGGACACGTCGCCATTGGAGGTGGCTTAAACGCATCCCATTTCCCATCCACGGGTTCCACGTTGTAGCCAAGCAGGAGCGCAGTCATAAAGCCGTAGATCTCTGCAGTAGCAAAGTTCCGCCCGGGACACATATGAGCGCCTCCACCGAAAGGAGTCAGGGCGGCACGTCTTAGCTTGGCTTGTTCACTCGTCAGGCCCTTGTCCAGGAATCTATCAGCGCGAAACACCGCTGCGTCTTCGCCCCAGACCTCCTGCGAGGCATGCATCACTCCTGCGGGCATCTTCACGCTAGAGCCTTTCTTGAGAAGATACGAGCGACCATGTCTGTCTGTGATGGTCGTCTCTTCCATGACGATTCGGTTACAGGTGAATCCGTTGCAGAGGCGGCTGGCCTCGCGATATGCGCTTATCATAAGAGGACACCTTTCGAGGATGTCGTCTATGTTGACGGTAACTGTTTCATCTGGACCACGCTGCACGATGTGCTCAACCTCGGCGCGCATCTGTTCGACCACATCGGGCCGTGTGAAAACATGCATGAAGAACCAGAACAGAGTCGGAATGGAGTTTGAGGTTGGGACATGAATAAGGCCGACCTCAATATCGCCAAGCTTTTGCCCTTCGACACCGTAGTTTCGAAGAATGCCAACTCGGTTTCTGATATACGCAGAGACTCGCTCGTCATCTTGCCTCATGTTGGTGCACCATTTTCCGAGAGCCAGCTGTATTCTTCGTCGTGCCTCCTTTGTACGCTGCAGTGTCTTGGAGTTGAAGATGTGGAAGAACAGGTAAGCTAGACCAGTTTCAAATGTCCTATCATAAAGTGATGTTAATATCATATAACCGTTACGTATCTGGGATAGGACCTCACCAGATATCTTCTACAAGTGAGTCACTTCTAATGGGATTATCAGGACCGTATAGAGCCTCACATGTAGCGACGGTCATGAGATTGCGCAACCAGAGATATGTATTATCAATGGTCATTCCATTTTCTTGGATGCTATTGATGTGCTGTGAAACGTGCTTGAGGGAGGTGACGTTCAGTTGATGAATGTGCTGGGCAGTAGTTCCATCATAGAGGCTTTTGAAGTATTCAGGCAAGACATTTGTCTCCATAAGCACTTTATGATAGTCATCGTCAAAGCCAGTTACCTTTTGGGCGCCGTTTATGGCAAAGGGTGTAAAGGAGAGGTTCTTGTTGCAATATGCCGACTGGACTAAAATTGGGTCTGTTATCGCGTACATTTTATACTTTAAAATGGGAACAGTTGCGATGGGCATGTGATATTTCTTGCTGTCAGTTGTTAGTGGCTATGTAACTATGTCTAATGTTGTTGATATGTCGTAACAGATAGAGATGTACAGCATGGACGTGGACTTACTCGAGACGTTTGAAAAACGCTTCCTGGTCCTTCATCATGCTGTAGAAATGGCCAAAGATGGGGATGCTAGGCCTAAGCATTGGCGGCTCCAGGGCGTCAACGGTTGGCTCGAATGCCCGCCCGATGAGGAAGAGCAGAGCGCATGCTGCCAGACCGAGGACGACGGGCTTGGACAGAAGCAGTTCGGAGATACCCTCTGTCAATGCCATGCTGTGCTGACAGTGTGTGATTGGGTCGTGTTTGGTTGGAAAGTCAAATACTACAGTGCGTAACCCAGGTTCACAAGGCGAGTGGGTAAAATATTGATTATGTAGATAGTTACTAATAGAAGAGAATGATTACGTCGAGTCTATGCGGCACCTTCATTCATGCTAGGAACTATGGTCGTCTGCATAATCTTACCTGCGTTGTGAACGGAGTAAGCCTTTCAAGTGCCTGATCGGGAGAGCCGCCTGCTTAGGAAGCCATCGACTGTGCTTGGGTAAGTAAGTCAGACTGGCTATTCTACTTGAACAAGGTGGTGTGGCCGGGAGCACCCTTGGAAATGTGATCCTCTGGTCATGCATGTCAGCATTGCGGGTTAACACACAGCCTCGGGGACTAAACTGTCAGCACTCACTAAGAGGCACAAGAAGAAGATCAAAAACATCCCGGCCACCTCTTCAGACTTCACCCTTGTCGTCCCGCTTTTAGTGTCCGCTACATATACGGATACTCCCTCTCCCTCTTGAACGATAAGCAGGGGTGCTGGCGTGGGGGGTTATCTTTAATCCCTATTGTCTCCACTGTCATCTCGCTTACTTCCACCAATGGAGTAGTTCAAGGTCCGATTTGCTGTTCATTCTATTTTGTTGGTCTAGGGTAATACAGTTAGAACGCCCTTTCCTTTTATTTTTTCAGGATTGCAAAGGGATGTATGCTTCATGTAGCTCGTTTATCATTCTTCTATGCATCTATTAGAAGACAGAAAAATAATGCTTTGTAAACAGAAGGTGGTGGCTCGCAGGACATCTTTCTTGACAAAATAACACTTTCAAAATTCGGGGACACCTTCAATAAATCGAGATAATTCAGATCAGGAACACACATAGCAAAATTTCTTGTTATGGACATAACAGAATGAGTTAAATTAACCCAGTAGATACACAACGCTCAGACTTAAGGTTGAAGATGTAATAAAACAACGATGTTGCAAATGATAACTTTCCAAACTGTTGACTGAAATGTAATCCAGCTATTATAAACAGGTTTGCATCAACTCGCATTCCTTATATTAAAATATCCACTCTTTAATCCTTCACTACATCAACCTGTTCTTCCTCCGTGTCCTCTACCTTAACCTTGACCAGTCTCGATCCCTTGGTCACGATCTCAGCCAACTCATTGATACTGCTGGTATTCCACATGACCAACAGAGGGAGGTTAACTTGCAGATAAGCACCAATCCAGTTTCTCAATTCAACACCGACCAGCGAGTCCAGACCATACGAGTCCAGACTTCGAGCAGGAATGATATCGTCTGACTGGATAGCCAGGATAGTGGCCAGCTGCTTAACAATCGCATCACAGATAATATCCTGAGCCTCTTGGAATGTTGTAGCAGACTGAAGCGCAAAGCCAACATTGTCAGCACCGCCGCCAACAGTCTTGTTACCAGCCTGGGTCTCAGCTCCAAAGATCTGAGCAAGTCTCTTGTCGTTCGCCCAGCGTGCTTCTCCAAGACCTCGCTCATTTCCGTTGGGCAAAATGCCGAGCGACGACTGGCTGTACTCTGTCTTGTTCTGGATTACATCGCCGAGATGAGACAGAAACTCAGAAATGGCAACGCTACCAAGACCGTTCTTGCGAAGGTTGACAGCGACTTCTGGGTTCTCACTGACATAGCCAGCTTCGACGATGGCACCAATGTTGACTGCGTAGGCCGTTAAGCCAAGTCGTCGGCGGTAGCGAGCGATACCATCCTGAAAGGCACATGCTGAAGCGTAGTTTCCTGCCCCAACAGTACCAACCATAGATACTACCGAAGAAAGCATAACGAAAAAGTCCATGTCTTCAGGCAGGTACTTGTGTAGGTTCCATGTGCCCTGTACCTTGGGTGCGGTGACCTTGCACCACTCCTCAACCGTCATGTGCTCTAGCAAGATATCGTGCAAAACCATAGCAGCCTGGAACAATCCACGGATCGGAGGCATGGTTTCTTGAATCCTGGCCAAGGCTTCGATCACAGATTCTTCTGAGCTCACGTCGCATTTCTCCACGCGGACAGTGACCCCCATAGATACGAGTTTGTCCAAAAAGCTCTGGGCATCTGCGTCAGGCTGAGCAGTTCTGGAGAAGATGACAATATTGCGTGCTCCCTTCTCTGCAGTCCAGTCAACAAGCCTTTTGCCTAAACCTCCCAAGCCTCCAACTACAAGATATGTAGCGTCTGGCTTGAGCTGAACAGGCGAAGGCTTTGATGGGACGACTTGAACCTTGACGTCCGGTTCCACTGTCAGAATGACTTTACCAGTGTGCTTGCCAGCTTGGACCAGACGGAAAGCAGATGCCATTTCCGAAATGGGATACTTGATCTGCCGCACATGCTGCACAGCTCCAGAAGCGAAGAGTTTCATTACATCTCCAAGAAGCTGGCTAGCCAGCGCTGTCCTAGTAGCAAGGATGTGCGCAAAGTCGACATAGGAGAAAGTGATGTTGTTCAACAAGAACTCCATGGGCATGAGGGCGTTCTCCATAAGATCCTTGCGGCCAATCTCGACGAAGCGACCATGTGCTGCCAGGGTGTTGCAAGACTCGCGGAACATTTCACCCCCAAGGGAGTTGAGGACGACATCAACTCCGTTGCCGTTGGTCATTGCGCGGATTTTGTCGCGGAAGACGGTTGTACGGCTGGAGAAGATGTGATCCCTTGGAATACCAAACTCAGTGTTGAGCAGTTCCACCTTGGCATCGTTGCCGCATGTAACAAATACCTCGGCGCCAATGTGATGCGCCAGCATGATGGATGCTTGGCCGACTGCCCCAGCAGCTGAGTGGATGAGTATACTCTCACCCTTCTGCAGTCTCGCAATGGTGATCAAGCAGTAGTAGACAGTGCTCCACACAAGGGGTATGGAAGCCGCATCTGCAAAGTCCATATCATCGGGAATCACGTGGCAGCACAAGCCATGAACCATGGGATAGTTCGTGAAAGACTGTGAATAGAGAGAGCAGACACGATCGCCGACCTTGAACTTGTCAGTCATGTTGGCGCCAACGTCGAGCACGATACCGCTGCAGTCATTGCGCATCTGAGTGATGCCCTCAAGCTGACCGGAGGCAACTAGAACATCTTTGAAGTTGATACTGGCGGCACAGAGTTGAAGTCTCACACAATCAGGATCCACCGGTCCGGTAATCTCGGGGTTGTCCACCCAGCGAATAGTGTCAAGCACACCTGGAACGCCTAGCTCCGCTGACATGGGCCTCTCGTTAAGGAATAGAGCCTCCTCAGAGCCAGCCCTGCCCAGATCACGGCTGACATAGTTGTCAAATTTGGGCTCCGAACGGACACGCGAAACAAATATCTGACCCTCCCTCTCCATGTACTCAAGCTCAATATCCTCAAGGGGAAGGCTCAGGTCAGCTGTCGGACTGTTCAAGATCGTCTTGAGGGCGTCAACACCAGCCTCTAATCCGCTTTCGAGCTCAAGAGTGACTAGACGTACAGAGGCGTACTCATAGCGAATCGATCGGACGAAACCGTAGATCCAGTCACCACTAGGTCGTTTCTCTTTTGACTTGGCCGTGCACATCACGAATATGATGACCTTGGAGCCAGCGACACGAGATCTGAGCGACTCGAAGAGTGGGCCATCCATATCCCAGGCCACACGATCGACAAAGTCGGGCATGATGACGCTCAACTTGTCTCCAGACATAGATGAGGAGACATTACAAGACTGAACTGAGCGATCCCAGAGATTCTTCTGGAGCCTTTCAGCAAAATCTGTGTAAGTAGCCTCTCCAGAGTAGGATACAATGTCAACATCCAGGGGTGCTTCAGTCGAGGCCGGGACGGGGACTTCAGACACGAAGACATGGATGGAACCGCCCTCAGCGACAGGGTAATCCTCAAAGATGGGTCCATTGTTGATGAAGCCATTCTTTGAGAGTGTCTCGATCCACTGGGAGCGCGAAAGCATGGGCGAAAGAGTTCGGCCCTCGTCAACACCCGCCCACCAACCAGCAAGAGAGCCAAAGACAAGACCATAGTGAGGAAGATTCTCAGTGGGCTCCATGAGAATTAGCTTACCACCTGGGCGAAGCATAGTCTTGACATTCTCAAGAACGGCGTCTATGCAAGGAGTAGCGTGGAGAACGTTGGAGGCGATGAGAACATCGTAGCTGTTGGGCTCAAAACCGTTCTCCTCGGCTGTCTTTTCAGCATTCAGGATCTTGTACTGGACAACGCCTTCATAGTCGGCGAGAAGCTCGCGAGCAGCAGGGAAGAAACCAGGTGAGATATCGGTGAAATCGTACTGAGATGCCAGCACTCTGTTGGGGGCCTGCAGAGCCTGTAGGACAGGCAAGGTGGCTGATCCAGTACCAGCACCAACCTCGACGATCTTCATGTTGGGATTCAGACGACCAAGCTCGCCCATGTACGTGGCAATCTGCGAGATGCAGCGAACGTTACCGCCTTCCAGGTAGAGGCCGCTCAACATACTGTCCTCATTCAGGATAGATAGGGAATGAGTGGTGCCTCGGAGGATGTCGCCCAAGCGTGGTCCTAGACGCCGTGCGACTTGTGCAGAGACGCTATCATCTTCCTCACCTGCTTTGAGATACTCTGGGTCGGGTTCCTGGTCGGCGAGTGTCTTCATCCAATTGTACCAGTTGCGCTGATAACCTTCGGCTACCTCGTCTTCTGGTGTCGAAGCCAGGGCCTGCTTGACGTAGTGCACAGTCATGGCCTCCAAAGCCTTGATCTCAGGGATGATTGAACGGTCATCCAGCGATTTCTTGCACAGGCCATCGATGTACTCCTGAGTAGTCTTTGGCAAGTAAGTCGCCCAATCTGGAACGTGGCACAAGTCTCGCTTGCGACCTTCGCCGATGGATACGTCAGGCAACTTGGTCGCGACAACTCCCCAGGCTTGGAGAACCATGTTATCTTCGTGGTTCTTCTCAAAAATGCCAATGTCAAAGGTAAGTGCACTCTCAGTTCGAGCAGCGTGACATGTCACCTCTTCAATGGGCTTGGCCTGGTCTTGCTCTGCGACAATCATCTTTTCGATGAAAGTCGGTACCACAGGAGACTTATCATTCTCATCAAAAATAAGAACACCCATCATGCCGTGGTAGAGGATAGCGTCCATGACACCGGGATGGATAACGTAGTCCTTCTCACAAGCACCGGCACTGGGACCAGCCACAAAAGACGAGTCTGCGATACAAGACCCAGCAGCGATCTTGATATCATTCAAGTTGTCAAACGGCGCACTCCAGTTGACCCCAATGTCCCTTGCTCTGTGGTAGAACTGGTTGGCTGGGATGTGTTGGGCATGAGGGGGCAGCGTGATCCTGGTGGGCACAAAGCTGTCCTCCTGAACGGCCTCTGACTTGAGAATAACTTGAACAAGACCACGGACATGTTCGATCCAAACATCATCAGCGGATGTGCTGAAGATACGGAACTCCTGCCACTGCTGGGATGACTTCCTCGCCGAGATTGCCTGAGGTCGAAGGGACAAGCTGATCTCGAGGTCGGTCTTGTTGTTCTCCATGACAAGCGCCTGTGAGAAGGTGACGTTGCGGAGAATGAATCGGTTGATAGATGCCTGGGGGTTGCGCGCAGCCATGTCCTGTCGTGCTGCTTGGAAGACCATGGATAGGTATGCTGTGGCTGGGAAAATTGTTTGCCCTTGAATTATGTGACCGCTCAACCAAGGGACATCCTTCAGGTTGAGGAGGCAACGCCATCTGGGTTCCTGCGGATTGTTGTCGTGGACAAGAGTACCTAGGAGCTCATGCGGTAGGTTCTGGCGATGCTTGTATGCCCTGGACACCCGACCCTCATGCCAGTATGTCTTGGAGTGGTCAAACGGATAAGGTGGAAGATCTGTAAGGAGTTGAAAGGTAGCCCCGAAACCAGCATTGACCTTCCAAAAGGCGACGGGAGACTTTTGGAGATAGAGAGAGCGCAGCATCTGCAACATGCTAAGCTGAGCATCCTCGCCTCGCTTCAAAGACCCAGTATAATGAACCTTTGCCGCCTCTCCAGTGAATGTTCGCAAGGTCTGCTTGATGGGACTCTCCAGTTGGAAGTGGGATCCCAGCTCAAGAAGTAAATCGACCTTTCGTGTGCCATTTTCACCGACGCAAGTCTTCTTTAAAGCGTCGGTGAAGCGGACGGGTGAGACCAAGTTATGAACCCAATAGTCGCGAGTAATCGGCTTATCACCCTGGTCCTCGCCAGTTACAGATGAAGCCATGGCAACGTTGGATGCAGGTACACTACCAGATACGTCCTTGATAGCCTCGTGATACTTCTGAGCGATCTGGAGCATCTGGGGTGAGTGGTAAGCTGCTCCTCCAGTACGAAGAAGTCGGTTCCAGATATCCTGCTCGTCTAGTCGCTGCTTCAAAGATTCAATGACATCTGCATCGCCAGACACTGTCACGCTTGCAGGGCTGTTGTGACAGGCAATGGTAATCCTGTTGGCAGCAGCGGTACCGAGTTGGTCGATGGACTGCTTGACAGTTGCGGCCGATGCACCGACTGCAATCATCGAGCCGGCCTTGCCCTTGTTCTCTAGTCTCAACTCGCTAGTCAGACGACCACGGTGGTAAGATACCGTCATAGCATCCTCAAATGAGATGGCTTCTGCGCAGTAAGCAGCAGCAATCTCACCGCTTGAATGTCCTACTACAGCAGTCGGAATGACCCCAAGGTCCTTGAGGGCGTCTACGAGAGAGATTTGAACCGCTGTAGACATGGGCTGTGCGATACAGGGGTCTTCCATTCGGCTTTCGGAGGCATCCTTGAGCAGCTCCTCAAGTAGGTCCCACGAGCTTCCACATGCCTTTACGCACTCAGCGGCTCGCTTCATACTGGAGGTAAAAGTAGGCCATGTTCCCAGCAGACTCTGGCCCATGCGAGGATACTGGGCACCCTGGCCGCTGAAAACGAAGCCAATGCGAGGGGATGTCTGGCGGTCGGCACGTGGTATGCCTTCGCTGGACAGTTTGGTTAATTGCTCAACCAAATCGGCCAAGTCTGAGGCAACAACTCCGATTCTGTTCTCCATGACAGTCCTTCTGCTCAGAGTGTACGCGAGACGGCTCAACAATGCATCTGTATCAGCTGCATCGGCCTTGCTCTCAAGATACTTGGCCACATTCAATACCAGATCCTGTGAGGACTTTTCGCTGGCAGCACTAAGAACGAATAGTTGTTCCCTAACCCTTAGTGTATCTTTAGTCTCTTGAGAATCAGTGTTTGTTGGCTTTATTGGGATAGCGTCTGCAGCGTCCACAACGACATGGGCGTTGGTTCCACCATAACCAAAACTGTTGACCGAGATTCTCTTGAGAGGTTTATTCTCAAGAGATATTGGGATTCGGAGGTTCAGAGCGTCCAGGTCAATCTCTGGGTTCGGCTTCTCGTAATTGACTTGGGGTGGAATCATGTTGTTTTCGAGCATGAGCACCGCCTTGACGAGACCAGTGAGACCAGCTGCACTCTCAGTATGACCAATGTTGGCCTTGAGAGAGCCGATGGGAAGTGGTGAGTCTGACTGTCGACCAGCACCGAGAACCTTGGCGATGGCCTTGGCCTCAATGGGATCACCAACAGTGGTACCCGTTCCGTGAGCCTCGACATAGTCCGCATACGGTGTCAGACCAACCTGAGCGTAGGCTTTCTCAATGGCAGCAGACTGCGCTGCAGCACTTGGAACAGTGATACCGTTGGTCTTTCCATCCTGGTTCGCTACCGAGTTTCGAATAACGGCCCTGATAGGAAAGCCCTGCTTCTGGGCCTTGGAAAGAGGCATGAGGACAACTCCAGAGCACCCTTCACCTCTGCCGTAACCACTGGCTCCCTTGGCACGGTGGTCAAATGTGAAAGACTTGCCCTGTTTGGAGAACATGCTCAGCTTGTTTTGATAGCCATATCGTTGAGGATCGAGCTGGAGATTGACACCAGCCACAAAGCACTTGTCTGTCTCTCCAGCACGGAGACTGTGGACGGCTTGATGAAGGGCAACCAAACTGGCTGAGCATCCAGTGTCGAGGGTAAGACTAGGACCATGGAGGTTGAAGCAGTAGGAAACACGGTTAGAGGCAATAGCAGCCCCAACACCACTGGCTTGATAAATGGGTGGAAAGTCAATGTCTCTGAGGAGCATCTCCTGGTAGTCCGAGGCCCACAGACCGACATAGACACCGGTATTAGACCCTGACAGCTGTTGGAGGGTAAGACCAGCATTTTCAAACGCCTCGTATGCAATTTCGAGAACCAGTCTCTGCTGAGGGTCCATAGCCTGCCAAGTATTGTCAGCTGGGTACACGCCATGCTGCTGGAGAGTGTGCACATACTGTTGCCTCAATGGGGTTTACTCCGAAGAAGGAGGCATCAAATGCTTTGATGTCGTCTTTCAAAAAATGACCACCGTCTGTACTCGTCTAGAGAAGGTTATTAGTTGCACACAGTATTTGAGATGAAATGGGTTCTTACTCTTCCAGGCTTGCCTTCAGCAGCGGGATCATGGAAGGCCTCTTGGTTCCATCGATCTGTTGGTACTTTTGACCACGCTGAGCGACCCTTTGTGATCAGCTCCCATAGCTTTTGGGTGTCTGTCGCATCACCGGGTAGACGGCAACTCATGCCAACAACAGCAATAGGCTCTAAATTAGCTGTTGTTGCAGAATGTCCATTAACTTGGGCACTGCCGTTGAGCGAGTGATTGCCATTGACATGTGTACTTCCGTTGACATGCTGGCCATTGGTAGATGCGCTACCGTTCAAAGCAGCATGGTTGCCATTAGTGGCTGGGACGGCGCTAAGTGAGCCCATGGTGTTCAGGGAGATTTAGAATAAGATTGGATTGTAAAGGAGATACGCCTTACAACTTCTAGGAATACGAATAAGTCTCTAGATTATAAGTCGAAACTGTATTCACTCATAGCTACTTCCCTACGATCATCCCCCACCTTTGACTTCTCAGTGGACATGCCCAGACCAGGACTCATGCATACGCATGTTCTAGATTATCCGGTGGCGCCTCGATTACCAAGGGTAGGAAAGCACGTAAACGTACCAAGATTCTCTGGGAGTGACTTTGCATAATGGTACCCCTCTCTACACAAACGCATATACCTTCCTAGAAAAGTTTGCTAAGTATTCGGAGTTACTCTGTAGAATTGAGCTGCAGTTGGTATCATGTAGATATTCGGCTGAAGATAACTCCGCAGGATGGCATCCTTCTTCAGGTAAACAAATCCCTCCGTGATACCTTCCTATACTAGTATAAAATGTCAGCTTACAATTAAGGGAACACTTACCCGGCATCTGTCGGCAAGTCCACAATAAATGATACCCTCCATCGCGACTTGATAACGCGAATGAGGTGAAACATTTGCTTGGGGCTGAAATTAGCTCACAAGGATGAGTTATCCCTTATTTAGTCGTCCTTGTCATCCTTCCTAGAGGTGGTCTCCACTGACGGTCTGGATCATAACCCATGGTGCAATTGTCGCACTCAGCTAAAGCCACTTGTACTATCACATCTCTGTTCATTTTCATAGGGACTTTGGCCTCGCAAGGCGGACATACTCCGCAAACGTGGCTTATAGTGTCTTCAATTTCAAGTCAACACGAGTAGAAACTGAAACTTTCAGCTCAATTTACAAGACTTGCCCCAAAGACTAGGGCCTGTTGAGGGACTACTACGAATAAAACTACATACTATTCCTGCCTACAATTGATTGTGTCCCCAGGGTATCAGAAGAATTAGCCGCTGGAATCATAAGAGACGAAATTAGTAGATCAGATTATGCTACTTAGACTATGGTCTTTATGTTATTTATTTTTGTAATCTAAGACTTGGGAGGTCAACTTCTCTGCTACCCAGTAGTGTGCTTATCTCATGAACAAATATTGCCGCAAACATATATCAATGACGACAAAGCCGCTTACTGCTGCACGCAGCTGACTAAAGGGAGCCCTCAAGGTAGTCAAGGATACCTACGTAAGCACAATTCCTTTGGTCCTACCACATGCAGGGGGGTCCTGTCATCTGCAACGGGATCCCTTCCGTCACTATCAGCATCCTTCCACACCCCCGGTCCCGAGCCCGCACCTCCCTGCTCCTACGACGGGGAGGGGCGTACGCTTAAATGAACCGGGGTTCTTGACCCGAATGATTGTGGAACTCTGATCCTGTACAGCCTAGGACCGGGATCTGGATGCATGTCTGACAGGCTATTTACTACACCAGATATGCGGAAGAACCGTCAAAGACTAACATTGTAAGTGTTCGGGGACATCAGCCCGCCCACATTCGAATGAACCATACCCGACAGTCACATACACTCAAGTCTTGTTCTTTGAGTTCACAAGAGTCAAGACAACCTACAAACAGTCCTGCCGAATATTACATCTCTGGCACATCTTCATCATTGTTTAATTCTACTTGCGTTGCGCCCACTGTCAAACTTTCAATCACAAAATGGATTGTCACCAGCATGTCGAAACCTTGCTATGCAGGGCTGCATCCGTCGTCTTGAAAAAAGAAGAAAATGAGATAGACCTAGAGAAATCTCTTGTTGAGCAAGGCGGTGACATGCTGTCAGGAGTTTTCTTTGCCGGACAATGCAGAGAGCTCGGCCTCATCGTCGACATTGCCAACGCTTCAAGCATGTCTCTGCGTGATATGGCACTGCAGCTCGTCGAAAGTAACCCCGAGCTTTTACGCCCCAGTACCGCGATGGACTGCAGATCTGCTTCTGTTCCCCACACTCTTCTGCAGAGTCTGTACCGTAACTTCGGGGCGTCAACGGGGGTCACACTGGATGTTGATATTCCATTGACCCTCGAGGATGTTACAAAGATGTTGCAGAGACTGGTTGAGAGACATCCAATTCTTGGTAGTACAGCTGAGCCTAATGACAAAACCTCCTATGTCTTTTCAAACACTGTACCGTCGCCTATTTTGGTGTCGTTTGAATCAGACAAGACCCACGCTGAGATGAGAATGTTACAGGAGGATTCAAAATCCAAAGTAGCTGTCTTCAGTGTCATGGCTTTTGGGGAAGAATCCCGTATCACGAATCTCAGTTTTGTAGCAGACAATGCCGCTATTGACGCCCAGTCGTGGAGTATCCTACTTCATGATATTCAGGCATTTCCAGCAGGGTTTAATGACTTGACTACTCAGTCGAACACTTTTCCCAACTGGATTGAGTCCGCGTTTCGGGTAACAGACACAACTGTCGAAACTGCTGGAACTACTAAACTACCCATCCACTCCGAGATGTCAGCGGAAGACTCCTCTCCAGCTCTTTCGTCCTGCGTTTTCACCTTGAACCCGGAGCTGACGCAAGCAATTCAAAGCGAGGCATGCCACCGGACTTTGCGTACAGAAGTTCAAGATGTAATGTTCGGTGCTTTGGCTTCCACTTTCGGAACACAGCTGCCTGCTTCAGCAAGATATTTAGAGATCAAGGATGGTCGGCCTCAAGACGAAGGCAATGCTTGGAACAGTGTCATCGGATGTTTTGATGAGATTTTCGAGCTAGCTTATGAATGTCATGGAGACATAATCGATGCTTGTCGCAGCGCGAAAGACTCTAGAAAGCAATCATCGTTGTCCCCTGTTCACTATGCATCTTGCAGATACAATCTCATCCTTGATACAACTTGGCTCAAGGCATGCATTGGCACCTCATCTACTGGTAAGATGCGGTTGATGGACAACGAGCCAGGTCGATATGCTGCGGAGGCCCTAGTTAAGTCAATGGGTGGGCTCTGCATGACCCCCTTTTGGCAGGGCACAGGATTGAGCTTCTTGGTTGTTTCTAGCACTGACTTCGGAAGCGATGAAGATCTGAAGCTCAATTCTGAAATGTTCATCAATCATGTGCAACATATTTCAGAGACGCTACCCAACCGTTCCCCTTGGCCAACTCTCTCCGACTTCCCGCATGTATCATTTGACTATCCATCTCTGGACCGCATGTTTCAGCAAAAGCTACTACAAATTACCCAAACCCCTCTTGCCGATATTCACAACATCTATCCCTGCACCTCCATACAAGAGAATATGCTCATGGGCAACTCACTTGACAAGGACGCATATGTGTGTTCCTTCACTGCTAGAGCCACAACGTCTGGTGCATTCACACACTTTGACGCTGCCAAGTGGGCCGAGGCATGGGGTAGAGTCGTCGAGAAACACTCCTCACTCAGGACTATCTTTATCGAGAGCGAAGGTCGTCCGGGACACTTTGAGCAAGTCATACTCAAGAGCGTGGCCGCGCCAGTCGACATAATGACAGGTCCTTCAGTACCATCGAAGATTGAGTTTCAAGATTTCAGCGTCCCGCATCATCTGGCCATCATTCAAGAAGGACCTGGTCGGTGTCTCATGATACTAACCATGTCACACGCCATAACTGATGGCCACTCTGCTGAAGTTCTTCTTGGCGATTTGTGTGCTGAAGCAGTCCAAACTGATGGTACAGGTGAGGAGGCATTCGCTTACTCTGAATTCGCGCTTACCGAATACCAATCCACAAACACGGAAGTATCGGATTACTGGCAGGATTATCTCTTGAAGACACAGGAGACAATCCTTCCCGTGACACGAGAGAAGTCTGATTTCCACGACTTTAACACTGTTCATTCTACCATGCCGGTGAACGTATCATCAATGGATCGGATATGTCGTCGACATAATATCAACCTGGCCAGTGTCTGCCAATTTGCCTGGGGCGTTGTGTTGCGCAGTCGTCTCGGTGTTGATGGCGTGTGCTTCTCATACATATCGTCCTTGAGAAACAAGCCTTTGAAGGGTATAATGACAGCTGTTGGACCACTGATCACCACACTCCTCTGCTCGATGAACTTGGAAGGGGAAAGACCTGTATTAGATGCGATAAGAGCTGTCGACTCTGAATACGTGGAGAGTCTATCTCACGAGAAAGAGCTTTACAACATAACATCTCCCCGTCGGTGGTGCAACACCGTCATGTCATTCCGTCGAAGGCTTGTTCAAGATGATGGAGGGATTCCTGGATTGAGTTACAAACTTGTCAAAGCCTTCAGCCCTACCAATGTAAGTACACATCCTCCAATCACCCAAAGATACAATAATCTAATATTATTGATAGTATGACTTCTCGCTCATTGTTTCGGCGGGCCAGTCGGATCTGGATATCATGTTAGACTACTGGGGGTCTCGTATGGATAGAGACAATGCTCAGAGTCTCCTCCAAATCTTCCAGGAGGTGCTTCACTCCATCTTCCGAGATATTGATTCTACTGTGTCCGGTCTCGATCTCATCAGTCAAGATGATAAGAATCGTATCCTAGAGAGAAACCGTCTTGTTCCCAAGGGCCTGAATCGATGTGTTCACGAGCTAGTCAACGAGCGCATTCAGAAACAACCATCAGCTGTCGCCATTGATGCTTGGGATGGAAGTTTGACATACAGTGAGTTGGATAACCTCACTTCTCGTCTCGCTCAATATCTATCGAACATTGGCGTTGGGCCAGAAGTCCCAGTGGGAATCTGTATGGACAAATCGAAGCTTGTACCGGTCACCGTGCTCGCCATCTTGCAAGCTGGTGGTGCCGTTCTTCCTATTGGCGTGGAAGAGCCCGAAGCTCGTGTCGAGGCAATTCTCGCGGACGCAACCCCAGTAGCCATCGTTGGTGATGGAAGACAGGTCACACGGCTTTCTGAATTAGGTACACAGGTCTTGAATGTGGTCGATATTTTGGCCGACATGTCTTCTAGCCTGCCATCGTCAACATCAAAGCAAGAGACCCGAGCAACGCCAGACACCACCGCATGGATCTTCTACACTTCTGGATCAACCGGGACACCGAAGGGCGTATTGGTAGAACATCAAGCCCTGGCCACGAGTATGCGTGCTCATGGCGTCGCATTGAAGGTTCTTCCGGAGGATAGGGTGCTTCAGTTTGCAGCGCACACTTTTGACGTATCCCTTTCTGAGTTATTCACAACCCTCATCTTTGGAGGTTGTGTCTGTATACCTGACGAGACCAATCGTGTCAATGATTTAGCAGGTTCGGTTCATGGTCTACAGGCAAATGTTCTTTCCCTTACCTCCAGCATGGCATCTACTATCAGACCCAGGGACGTTCCCATGGTTCGAAAATTGGTATTGTTTGGCGAAGAAGTCAAAGCAAGCGTGGTGGAGGCCTGGCTCGGAAAGGCCGACATTTACAATGCGTACGGCCCAACTGAAAGCTCAATATTCGCTAGTGTCAGTAAGCCGTTTCAGAGCGTGGACGACCTGTCGAACATTGGATATCCTATGGATGTCAACTTTTGGGTTACCGATCCGCAGAACCCAGGACGACTTTGTCCGCCAGGATCTCCAGGCGAGCTGTTGATTGAGGGGCCACTTCTGGCGAGAGGATATCTCAATGACGACAACAAGACGTCTACTGCTTTCATACAAGACCCATCGTTTGCATCACTGTTGGGACTTGAGAAAGGGAGACGTTTCTATCGAACAGGAGATCTCGTACGACAAAACAGTGATTTTTCCATGAGCTACTTAGGTCGGAGAGACACGCAAGTCAAGATCCGTGGCCAACGACTTGATGTCTCCGAGGTCGAGCACTGGATCACAGCGTCTCTAGAGGGTGCAGTCCGCGTTGTAGTTGACCTTCTACCTGGGGCCATATTGTTTGCTGCAGTGGAATTCTCCCCACACGCCGTCGTCGTTGTCTCAGGAGATAAAACGATTCTTCAAACGTCAGATGAATTTCGCCATCGATTTAGCCAACTCAAGAACGCATTGCAAGGAAAGCTTCCATCTTACATGCTTCCCACGTTCTATGTTCCCTTCAGGCGCATTCCATTGACATCCTCTGCGAAGACGGACCGCAAAATGGTTCGCCTTTTGGTTTCTCAACTAGACACCATCATCCTACAACAATACATTTCTAATGACTCAAACGAAAGCGATGACCTTCCTCTGACCGAGACTGAACAGAAGCTCAAAGTTCTGTGGGCAAATGTTCTAAATGTGACACACTCATCCATTGGAGCAGGCGACCATTTCTTGTATCGAGGAGGCGATTCACTCATGGCCATAAAGCTAGTGGAGCAGGCTAGACTGGAATCTATTTCCATGACGGTCAAGGATGTGTTGAGTTTCCCTAGACTTCAAGACCTGGCACGTACTATCGATGAGAGAAACGAAGTAGGCATAATCAGCTCTGCTCAGATGGCTAATCAACATGACCCTCCCGCTTTTTCGCTTTGGAAACCATCTTCAAGTGACAGGGAGACCGAGCTGGCAGATATTGCCATGCAGTGCGGCCTTGGTACCGAAGACATTGAGGATGTTTATCCTTGCACCTCATTGCAGGAGAGCATGTTGGCAGCTACCCAGCAACGCCCGACAGCATATATTGTGCGTCAGATGTATTCTCTCTCTGACTCCATTGATCTATCGCACTTCCGAAAAATATGGGACGTCCTGGTCCAGCAGGCTCCCGTCATGCGAACTCATATTTTACTTGGGCAGCGCTCGGGTTCTTTGCAGGTTTTGTCGAAGAAACCTCTCACTTGGTATAACCACGATGACTTGGATGAGTACGTTGCAGCTGACCAGGCCCGCGCTATGGCTACTGGCCAGCCTCTCATGCGCTTGGCTTTGGTACAAGACAAGTCGAAGGGTGTTCGATACTTTGTGTGGACAGCGCATCACTCAGTCTACGATGGTTGGAGTGCACAGCTGATTTACAAGCGACTCGCGGCTCTTTACTTATATGAGGAGGTACCAACTGCGGTTCCCTTCACAAGGTTTATCGAGTACCAGCAACGTACCAAAGACGACAGTGATATCAATCTCGGCTCATACTGGCGTGGTCAGCTTGGAGGAGATGTGCCGTCTGCCTTTCCTTCCATGCCATCTCCATTCTACCAACCAAAGCCTGTTTCCTTGCATCGCTCAGAAATAGATACTTTGTCTTTCAAGCCTTCCAAGTATGGGTTTTCCCTAGCTGATATCCTGAGGGCTGGATGGGCTATGACTCTCGGACAATACCTGGGCACAAACGATGTGGTCTTTGGGGCGATTCTTTCTGGCAGGAATGCCCCCGTCGCTGAGATTACCCAGCTAATTGCGCCTACAATTACTACCGTGCCAGTACGTGTGACTGTTGATCGGGAAGCCAAGGTTTCATGGTATCTAGCAGCCATACAGTCCCAGGCAGTGGAAATGATACCCTACGAGCACACAGGCCTAGACGAGATCAAACGTCTTTGTCCTGATCTTCAACCCGCCACAGATGTCAACCATGCTTTCGTTATTGAACCACCTTATGCAAAGGATGGCGACGCACATACTATTCTTCCCGGTTTGGAGTTGGTTGATACCGCCTTGGACACATTTGATACATTTGCCCTTACCATCCAATGTCAACTCCCCAGCAAGCAAGGCGGTTCGATCAAGGTCGAGGCTCGATTTGATGCCAAGGTTGTAAGTGACGCACAGGTGACAGTTCTTCTTCGGCAGTTTGAACACTGGGTCTCGCAGTTTCTTGACGAAACGCACCACGAGACACAGTTGAAGAGCCTAGAAGAAATTACCTCTGCAGATCTGGCCCAAATCAAGAAACAGAATTCCAGGATACCGGTACGGGACATGGTCTGTCTGCACCATCTTATACGGGATGTAGCCAAAGAACAGCCAGACTCACCGGCGGTCTGTGCTTGGGATGGCGATTTTACATATGAAGAGCTATGGACCAACGCTAGGAGACTTGCACAGCATCTTTCAAACCTCGGAGTCGGTCCCAAATCCCGAGTTGCTGTTTGCATGGACAAGTCTAGGTGGACTGTGGCCTCCATCCTAGGCATCCTGGAATCCGGTGGTGTTGTTGTGATGCTGCGCTCGCAGTCTCCGTTAGAGCAAGCCAAGGCTCTAGTGGCGGATTGCCAAGCAACTGCCATGTTGGTCAATGCAGGCCACACTGCCAGGTTCGCTGGCTCGGGACCACGTATCGTTGAGGTCAATGACGCCTTGTTGGCAAGTCTACCTGACCCAACTGTGAGCGGCCCTATATGTCCAGCTCTTAACCCCGGCCATCCCGCCTGGATTGTGTACACATCCGGAAGCACAGGCCTGCCAAAGGGATGTCTACTGATCCATGGCGGTCTTGCCACGAGTTTACCAGCACACGGGCGAGCCACACGTTGGCACAAGGAGTCTCGTACCCTCCAATTCGCATCGCATGAATTCGACGTAACTCTACAAGAAATCATGACTACGCTCATCTTCAAAGGATGTGTGTGCATTCCCTCAGAGGATCAGCGCATCAACTCGCTTTCACAAGCTATCAGGGATATGAATGTCACACAGATGGTGCTGACTCCAACCGTGGCTTCCATGATCAATCCAGTTGATGTTCCATGTATAGTTCAATTGCAAGTCGCAGGCGAGTTGATCAAGCCGAGTGTTGTTGAGCGCTGGATCGACCATGCCGAAGTCGTCAATATCTATGGTCCTTCTGAGTGCTCTGTCTACTCTTCCTGTGGTACACCCATGCAAACCATTGAGGACGCACCTGTCATTGGATACCCGCTGGACAATTGTAACTTCTGGGTTACCAGTACTACTGATCACAACCGCCTATGTCCCATCGGAATCCCTGGTGAGCTACTCATCGAGAATTCATGGCAAGCTTGGGGCTATGTGAACAATCCAGAGCTGACAGCACAATGCTTTGTCGTTGAACCTGGATTCATAAAACAACTCGGTCTAGATGGTTCTGGAAGAAGGATGTATCGCACCGGCGATCTTGTTCAGCAGAACCCCAACGGATCATACACTTATATCGGCCGTATGGGCAGCGAAGTCAAGTTCCGTGGACATAGGGTTGACCTGGGCCGGATTGAGTACTGGATCGGCAAGCTTCTTGAGGGAGTTCAGACCATCGCCGTTGACCTAGTTGAGCTTGATACTGGGAAGAAGGCAAATGATCTGGTGGCTGTCATCGACTTCACTGATGATTGTGACTTGTTTGATCTCGATCAAACAGAAGATATTGATGGTGTCGCCATTCTTACGCCTTCCACAAAGATTCGAAAAGCCCTTTGTCGTCTTAGAGATGGATTAACCGACAAGCTCCCAAGCTACATGGTACCAACAGCATTCATGCCGTGGAAGAAGATCCCATTCACGTCGTCTGGCAAGACAAACAGGAAGGCAATCCGCCAGCTGTTGACAAATCTTGAGGCGGGGTCCTCTTTGCTACAACGCTATCTTGCTGATGGGGATGTCAAAGAAGTCCCCCAAACCAGAATTGGTAAGAAGCTTCAGCAGCTATGGGCTGAGGTTCTATCTGTCAAAGTCGACTCAATTGGTTCCCAAGACCACTTTACGCGACTTGGCGGCGATTCATTGGCAGCCATGAAACTTGTCGCATCAGCTCGCCAAGTCGGTCTTGAGCTTAGCGTTACTTCTATTTTCACGTACCCTGTGTTAGAGGACTGTGCTCGTATCCTGGAAGCCGACCAGGATTCTAGCCTCGTCAAATTGCCAGAGGAGGACCCCGCCCCCTTCGAGTTAATGCCAGAGGACTGGAGCACAGGTGGTTTTGAAGATCGACTAGCAGACTTTGCTGCTCAATGCAGAGTTGCCCCCAGCCAGATCGAAGATGTATATCCCTGTACCCCTATGCAAGAAGCGCTGTTTGCCATCACTGCACGAAACCCGACCGCCTACACATATCGTCAAGTATTCCGAGCCAGTGGGGAAGACGTTGACATGGTCCGATTCCAGACCGCATGGGAGACTGTTGCTAGCATACTGCCTATCCTTCGCACTCGAATCGTTCTGGACCAGAGTGGTTTTCTCCAGACAGTGATCGACCAGCCACTAATATGGCACATTGGTGGTGATTTGGACAGCTACATAGCCGCGGATAAGCTTGTGGGCTTCGAACCAGGCACACCACTTCTTCGCTGTGCAATTGTCGAGGGAGGCGGGGCAAAATACTTCGTTCTTACTACCCACCACAGCATGTTTGACAAATGGAGTATCGAGAAGATCATGTATCGATATCTCATCCCTGCGTACTTTGGTCAACAGCTACCCGAGGCTGTCCCGTTCCCGAGGTTCGTTCGACACGTACTCAACATAGATATGGACAGTGCATCGCAATTTTGGACTCAGAAGTTGGAAGACGATGAGCCCTTTACTGAATTTCCCTCACTTCCTTCTGTCGGCTTCTATGAGCCGAAGCCCACCGGACTACTGAGTCAAACATTCCGAATAGACGGAGTCAATAAGTTGGAAACGCCATTTCCCAGTCTCCTCAGGGCAGCATGGGCTTTGACAGTTTCCCAATATGCTGGTGCTGAAGATGTCATGTTTGCCGTGAATCTTTCAGGTCGTTCAGCACCCGTGGCAGACATCTCCGAGCTAGCCGCCCCAACGTTCACCACCGTCCCAGTCCGAGTCAGAATAAACCGTTCACAGAGAGTGCGGGACTTCCTGGATGGTTTACATCGTGAAACTATCGCGATGGTACCGTTTGAACATGTTGGACTCCGGAATATCAAGCGGTTTGTGCCCACCTTCAACCCATCTGACCTGAGACACCTATTCCTTGTACACACCGCTGCCGACGATACCCTAGATGACCCGTCATTCCGACTACCTGGCTTCGAGCAGGTACACCAGAAGGCAGAGACGTTAGATGACTACCCCCTCACGATCTTGTGTAAGTTGGATGACCACAAAGGAGAGGCTGAGGTAGTGGCCCGATTCGACAGCACCGTCATCCCTGCCGACCAAATCCAATCAGTCCTGCGACAATTCGAGCACAATGTTGTCCAGCTTGCTGCAAGTGCCTCTTCAGATGATCAAACAGTTGGAGGTCTTCCTTTGGTCAGCTCATATGACTTGGATCGGATCTCTGCTTGGAATGTCACTGGTCCACCTTCTCTGGGCTGCGTTCATGACCTTTTCATCAGGTCCCTTGAAACCAGGCCTGACTCGCAAGCTGTCTGCAGTTGGGACGGCGAGTTTACCTATCGCGAGCTTGATCAGGCGGCTCGAATCCTTGCCCAGTTGCTCGTCGCAGAAGGAGGCGTGGGCACCGAAGTAGCTGTCGGATTGTGCATGGACAAATCCCGATGGGCTATGGTGGCTGTACTAGCTATTCTATATGCCGGCGGTGCAGTAGTACCGCTTGGTGTTGACCTACCACCGGAGAGAATCAGTGTCATTTTGCAGGACTCATCTCCTACTATGGTTCTCTGTGATGAGGCCAAGGCTGATAGATTCCGATCGCTCGGCTGCAAGATCGCAGTCGTGAACGAGACAGAAATTGATGGCGTGGCTAAATCCTACGATGGATACAACCCTAATATTCCCTCGACTTCAGTCTCCGCCGAGAACATGGCTTGGATCATTTACACCTCTGGTAGTACGGGAGTTCCTAAGGGTGTTACGCTGGAGCATGGAGGCATCTACAACATCATCCTGAACAAGGGCACTACCTTGGGCTTTGACTCGACTACTCGCACATTCCAATTCGCTGCCTTTACTTTTGATGTATCTATCGCCGACCCTCTTATGGCCTGGGCATTTGGAGGTTGCGTATGTCTGCCTTCAGAAGACGAGCGGATGAATGATTTGGTTGGGTCCATTAACAGACTCAACGCCAACTTTGCATTGCTCACGGCCAGCACAGCCGCGCTGATAACCCCATCCGAGGTCCCCCGTATGACAAAGTTACTATTGGGTGGTGAATCCAATACACCATCCTTGATGGAAAAGTGGCTTCTGGATTCTAACATTACCGTGGGCAACAGCTATGGACCAGCTGAGTGCTCCATTACCAGTACCATCAACGCCAGAGTGACGGACAAGAATGGCTGCAATATTATCGGAAATCCCATTCAGGGTACCCAAGCATGGATCGCGGATTTTCATGACTGCAACCGACTTGTACCCATTGGTGCGGTGGGAGAGCTTCTCATTGAGGGTCCCCATGTAGCGCGTGGTTATCGCAATGATGCTGTCAAGACAATGGCGGCATTCATCACAGATCCCAGATTTACTACAGACGTTGGCCCTAAACGACATGGACGCCGAATGTACCGTAGCGGAGATCTAGTGCGGTATACCTCGGATGGCAACATCGAATTTTTGGGCAGAGGTGATTCACAGATCAAGATCCGCGGCCAAAGAGTTGACTTGGGAGAGATTGAATCATGCATCGTCAAGCTCGTGCCCAAGGTGCGAACGGCTTTGGTAGAGTATCTCCACCTCAGTGAAGACCAACGTGCACTCATTGCTGCCCTTGAGTTCCACAATGCGGACAAAGACCAAGATGTGGAAGGTCTTGCAACATGGCTCAAGGAATCACTAGCTCAGCAATTACCGGCTTACATGATTCCCCGAGCATATCTCCAGATCGACATGATACCCAAGACTGTCTCTGGAAAGACCAACCGCAAAGCTATTCGCCAGTTCATGATGAACAAGTACATGCAGATTGCCGATGAGAATTCTCTAAATGATTTTCAGACCGGAAAGGTCGATACGGAAAGCGAGTATATTACTCGTACGCTTTGGGCAGCAGTTCTTGGAGTCGATGCAGACAGAATCGACCGACATGATAACTTTTTTGACATTGGTGGTGACTCCATCATTGCCATGAAACTTGTTGCTGCTGCAAAGGTCAAAGGTTTTCAGATTCGTGTGTTGGACATTTTTGAGAATCCAGTCTTGTTCAAAATGGCAGTTGTCGCCCAACATCAGACTGAAATGGCACTTGAAGCTGTCTCGCCCCCGCCTTACTATCCCTTTCAACTACTCGACAGCGACGACAACGACATCGACACCATCCTTGAGGAGTTTGTCTGCCCCGTCACTGGCACTGGGAAAGAGTCCATCCAAGATGTCTTCCCTGCCCCTGACGCTATCGCTTTCGGCGTAGCAGGAGCATTGACTGCAGCCCAGCCAGAAGTGAACACATTTGTCCTCGATGCAGAAGGCGACCTTGACCTGGTCCGTTTGCAACAAAGCTGCGTGCTCCTGGCCCATCATATCGAAGCTTTCCGTACTGCTTTCGCATTTGACCTTCGTAGCGGAAGACTTTTGCAAATCGTTCTCAAGTCCTATCAACACAATGTTCTTGTCGTCAGGACTAGGGAGTCTTTGGAGGATGCCACTGAACGATTATTCGAGAAGGATATCTACCATGAGCCATTCCGTCTTGGCACACCCTTGGTCAGCATGACTATTCTTCAAGAGCATAACAGCCGAAATACCCGTATACTATTACGGATGTCGCATGCCATCTACGACGCCATGTCTCTTCCGATCATCCTGAGAACCCTTCGCAGTTTATACCATAAACAGGACGCTTATAAGCCACCTTTGTTCTCCTTCGCCGAGTACGTAGCGGATCTAAACCGGCACACTGGCAACACGAGCTACAACTACTGGAGAAACCTGCTTCAAGGGTCAACCATGACGGAGGTCATTCCAACGGCAGCTTATGGCGGGCAGAACCCTGTACAGATGGCCTTTACCAATGCCAAAATGATAGCCGTGCGAAAGTCCAAGGGAGACGGTATAACCACTTCCACCATCATCAGCTGTGCATGGGCCCATGTGTTGGCTCAGTACACAGGGAAACCCGATGTGGTATTTGGAGATACCATTTCCGGGAGAAACCTGGTCGATCCATCCATCAGCAGTACCGTCGTTGGCTGCTGTGCAACCAATGTCCCCATGCGAGTCAGATTCGCTGGTGATTCCGGCGAGCATTCCATCCTTCAACTCTTGAATCAAGTGAGAGATCAGCAACGTAGTCGCATTCCCCACGAAGGTGTCGGTGTTCGTTCACTGATACATGAGTGTACGGACTGGTCCCCAGAAGCTCGCTTCACCTCCGTCGTCAATCACCGACCAGCCAATGATCCAGCGGTCAAGTCTATCAGCAACCAGATTGACTTCAAGGTCAGCACCATCACGACTGAAAATAAACCATTCATGACTTGGTACGATCTCGCTGTCATCTCCCAAGAGAACAATGGCCACGTTGAGATGAGTCTGGGTTATTCTACAACGGGCTTCCATCCAGAGACGGCTCAGTCGTTACTCGAAGATCTTGCCGACACTGTCCAAATCCTTCTGAATGCTGTGTCTTCTCAAGATGAGAAATTGGCCCTTCTTGGGACAGAGGTCATGCCAAGGTCTTCCTCTAAACTCACCAAATTGCAACGAGTTAATAGTCCCAAGGAGCAGACTCTACGCAAAGACAAGCCAACAAACGGTGTATTCAGCGACAAGCCCGACGATGCTACCCTCAGTGTTCTTGATACAATTTGGTTTTCTATTTTTACTTCAAATCGCGCAGGTGTAGGAACGTTGGCGTCGGACGAGCTCACTCCAGACTTACGTTACTTGCCATTCTACAAGGTGGGAGGCGACCTTCTTGATGCTGCGTGGTTCATTGCCTTGATACAACGTAGGGTCAAGACCTCAGGGCGGGAGTCAAATGGAGACGGGATATTAGCTTCGCATAATCAGTTGACTGTCGATGATGTTCTTCGTCATCCCAGTGTGGTGGAGTTTGCGGGCCTTCTGAAGCAAAAACAAGTTGAGCTGAATTAGTGCATTTTCTTTACTTTTAGATTAAGTCATATTTTCTAATGCATTTTATCTGTTACGTTAGTGCTTCACTTGGAAATGACTGACTCTAGTTTTCTGTTGTGGCGTTTCATGTATCATCTCTGTCCTCACAGTGGACAATTGCCCATAGTGCTGGTCTCAGTTTTTCTATCTATAACGACAAAGAATAATTAGTTAACGCAGCCTATGGAATCATAAACTACGATATGCACAGCGTCAGAAGACTGCGCTTGAGATTATTCAAAACACGCCGTTGCTCACTGCTACTGTGCAACGCTACGAATTTGGGTACTCCATGGTTTAGATATTGTCACTTGTCAATGTTGGTTTGGCTCAAGGCAGTTACAAAACGAATATATTCAACCCCTAACTAAAGCAAAGATTCTCGTGAGACAAGCGTCTCAATCACACTCAACTCCATAACTAAGCACTGAAGGTGCTCCTCTTCTTAGATCCCTGAGCACCAGTAAGGATGATGTTGGTGTCCTAGTTTGCAATGTCAGTAATTGTCAAATAACCATGTCAGATTCCAAGAACTTACACAACCGCCTCCCTTGGGAACACACTGGCTTCCTCCGACAGTAGGAGCCTGACAGTTGTTGAAAGCGTAGCGATCGTAGGTCTTGTCGGTCTTGTGGTAGAGGTCGATGGCGGGGTTACCATCAGGGTCTCGCAGGAAAGTGACCTGAACGTCGTCGCAGCCGCCAACGTCCTGGGTTCCCTGGGGGTTGTCGTAGTTCCACTGGCAAGTGCCAGAGAATGCTACGTTTCCGTTGCAGCCCCAGAAGTCGGAGACATCGACGAGGCAGCTGGGGATACAGCATCCGGTTGAGCCAGTGCAACCTGCTGGGGTGCCAGTGTCCTTGAGGCCAAGGTTACTTGCGCTTGTCTAGTAGACGATGTTAGTTTTCTATGAACATAAAATATGGACTGTTGGTACTCACAGTTGCCCAGAGCATGGCAGAGCTGAGGAGAACCTTTCCAATCTTGGAGGCAATCATATTGAAGGGTTGATGTTTGAGGTTGAGTGTCTTATGATGAGAGTGATGATGAGAATACTGTTACTTCGAAGGGACGTCCTAATCATATTTATACCTGAACTCTGGCTTGCTTTAACAATGACATCAGAAGCATTTCAGGAGATACTTGGAAACTTGTCCAACATCCAAGAGTACCAAAGTTCCTTCTCATGTTGCTGACGATGATCAAAATGGATGCTATACAACGGTGAATATGGCTCCTTCACGTCTTGACATAGCCATGTGATGGTTACTAGTCCGCTTGTGCTCACTTTCCGCCTTGAAATCATGGTATAGTCAGTAGCCAAGCCTTCAGCAGAATCCTGCAGGATCGTACAGGGGCATTTTTCTCCAGACATACGCTCGGACTTCCTGGATACCGTTTACCGGATCGATCGATCGTTGGACTTGTTTCCTTGTGGTAATACCATTGGTCTGTTTTGTTCCTTGGAATGATGTGGAGTACAGGCACTGATGTTGGGTGAGATTGTGGTTCTTTTGCTACAAATCCTTTAAAAGTAACATCAGTACATTTACTAATGATTTAATTAGACAATATGAACTCTATTATTCGAACGATACTAAAACCAGTTGGTACCAGTTAAACGGTCAATTCACGCAGCCTATGTGCACACAGCAAACTCGGACTTGGCTTTCTCGGGCCCTCCCGCCGTGACAAAATTTCCCCGACATTCTAGCAAAAGCCTGGCAATGGAATGACCTGATTCGTGATTACATCGACAGGGGTTGAGTCGTGCCAGGGCTTGCTAGCCACTCTTACACGCGCAACTCCACTTACACAGCATCCCCTGCCAAGCCACTTACATCAACCACTTCATCATCAGACTATCTGATTAGTCCGCGTTACAATGTTTTCATCCTTCCGTGAACTAAGCTGACAACAGATGTCTTTCCGTTTTCTTGCCTGCCCTTTTCAATCATGGAGTTGGATAGCTGCCGTTGACACCGTCAGTGAGACAGCGCAGCCTAAATGAGCTAACCGCTTTTAGATAGTCTGAAATAAGCCCTTGGCCTAATCAAGAATTCTCCTGTAGATCTACAAGCGCTGCTCGATCCCACGAGCTTACAGAACATGCGGATTGCCGACGAGCCGCAGCATCATCGAGATCGACAATTGTTTTATGCCTCGCAATAAAGAACAGAATAAGCACTATGTAACGTTAAGCTTATGTCTCCGCACCAGTCGGAACTCCGTGTTTGACAACTGCCGAATTCCTATGCCTCGGTTGTTCAGCTCCGGGTCTCTACGCCATACTTTGTGAGCATGTAGCTTGTGTAAGATGAAAAATATTGTGCCGAACAGGTAGGCCCTTGTTATGAGGCCTAGACGGGAGATGTTGCTGTTGTTGCCATTTCTCAGAATTGTTCGTTATCCACTTCTCTCAAGTTCAACCCACCAACACCTCAGTTGAAGGGTCTATCAGTCACAGGAAGTCAAGAAGAGTGTCTATTACATCCACAGCTCTAAAATACTGCAATAAATAAGCACGAAACAAAGATGTAACAAGAAAGTTTATCCTTTGTTTAGTTGCGGTTCCAGAACCTCTGCCTGTTGAGAAAATGTGGTATCGAATAGGGTAGGTTGAATCGAAGTGCTTGGGCAGAAGTTATATCCGATGCGAATCCCGTCTCCGCGCCTGTTGTCAGAAGGGGGTTAGCTTGTTTCAAGACAACGTGGATCTCGAAAGCCAAGCCACTTTAATCGTACCCTGGGCCCAGCTCATCATAGCCTCTGTCACGAAGCCACACACAAGCATGGAAGGAAATTATTTCAGTGTACCCTGGACTCTATCTATAAAAAATGTAATGTATAACGAACTGGATATGACTATTGTTGTAAAAATAGTTTAGGTCAGACAAATGCGTCGTTTATCTAGTTGTACGTCTAGATAAACTACTTTTAGTCTGAACTTACTTACATATAAGTCTAGATCTCTAGCACCAAGAAACCAGCTCACTAGAACTTCACCGTCAAGACATCAAGTTGTCCATTGAGAATGGCTAAAATTGTTTTATCTTAGTATAATTAAATGCAACAATTGTTAAAATTGGATAACATAAGAGACATAACGGTGTCATCTCCCGTATCCTTCCCTACCATACATCTACAGAAACTCATATTTAGGTTCCTGTACAGGTGCGCGGAATCCATCCCCACCGAGTCCGCGCGTCTGGATTTGAACCTGGAACTTGATATCTTCGACACGATTATCTCCCTTCAAAGTTTCAATCGTTTTGGCATCGATGGGAATAAACGAGTTCTCCTCCGGCAGTGAGGATCTCAACTATGTCTTTGTATTCTCCTACGCATTCAGCAAGACTTGGAAGCCACACAGTAAGTCTTCTGAGAACTGTTGACACGAGATTGCCTGACTGACACTTTGCAGTGTGGAATGTCTTTGCCCATGAGCTTGGGCACGTCCTTGGATTGCGACACGAATTTGCGATTGGGGACGAGCAAGGCAAAATGACTGCTTCCAAAGAGGGACCAAGCGCTATCCGTATTGATGCTCCGGATCCCATGTCGGTCATGAACTACCGTAATGAACCCCCAATGATCCAGCAGTCCGATATCGACTCGACACGCAAGTTTTACAGCATGACTGAGGATGAGAATAGTGAAAGCCCAAAGATTGGCATGACTAAGATTCTCGACTACACCCTAAGGTGAGTCGTTGGTCGGTAGTCAGAGAGGTCATGGAGTGGGATAATGTTTATCGTCATTTTACATTGGAAGATGTTTAACAATTAAATCTAAGTTGCGTTTCAATCAACATGCTTGTAATTTGTGTATCATCAGTAAAGCACGCACTTCAATACGATACCTAGTCCACTGTGTCCCCAATAGTAGAAACTTTCTCTTACATAGATATTAGTAGTAAAGAGCGTGAGGGACCGCCCACTTAACTATTGGATTAAAGTTGTTTTTGTGGCGGCCAATCGAATTTGGGATACTCTAAATGAGACGAGGACGGACAAAAGAAAACAGTAACAAGACATATCCAAGCCATTACGAAGACTACCAAGCAGCTGTCTGATATTATCTTAATTAATGTAGTTAATTTCATTAGAGACTTGAGAGCGACTCAAGGTTGTTTTGCTAAGTCGGCTGGACCATCTCGATACATGGTTGGCGACTCACAACTAGATCTGAGGGCTACCGTTTATTGTCCTTCCCATTTGTAATCTTCAAATCCTGCTGACGGTCCATCTAGACTGATCATGTAGTCGGATCGCTTCGGTTCCTCCAGCACCAGGGGAGGTACATCCTCATTCCTCTCAATTCTGACAAATTCATCCTGTTCTCTCCCCCAGAGATCCTTCCCTTCTCTCACTGCAGTAGCGATCTTATCCTCGTCTCTATATTGTTCACGATTCATCCATCCATGGGAAAAGCTCGCCATCTTGTTGAGAAATCGACTTATTGTTGGGAAGCAACTGCTGCAGTGCCATGCTGCGCCACCAAGAACACCTCTTTCTAGAAAACGCAATGGACGGAAGCCGCCATCTCCATTACGTAGATTGGTAGGCTTCAGGGTTCGGGACCCTTCGTAGTAGGTCGCTTGAGGGTGCTACCACTCTGGCCCGACATGTACAAACTAGGATGAGTAATAGTAGAACTTTGAAGCAAGAGTCAGGCGTCGAGGGAAATCGCAATATCGTAGGACAATCACGGATTGTGGGCGATGGATCTCGTACATGTCTACCGCGATAATAACGTCTTTTTGGTCGGGGGCTCTTTGTACTTTCAGGCTAAGCATAACCTAATCCAAAGGGGCATCTCGTTACAAGTATTCATAGTCTCAAGCACGATAAGGGTTGAACGTGGATGGGAAGATCGACTCGTGATATATCATCTTATCGTGGTAGCGACGGAATATATTCTAGTGGTTTTTGAGTACAAAGGCCGAGTACCCATGGGCGGCACATAACTCATGCGCTGCTCTAGAGGCATAAAACTCTGGATGCTTTCGTACGGGACTGGAAGCAGCGGTCCTGAAACTTGCATTGAGAGACTCCAACGAATGTAACGGCGCGGTAATTATTTCGTCTGTGCCGACAATATGATGGGCGGGACTAAAGAGAGCCCACCAGATTAGGGAACAGGAACCAACAACAAAAATGGTTCTTGACACCGGTATAGGCACCATGGTCACAAAATGATCTGAACGTGAAGGATTGGGGTCGAAGCGTCCTCGAAAGCAAATTGAATCTGCCCATCGCATTCATAGACCCTTTTGTTATTACCTCATCTACTGTATGTTGGTTGAACACGGAACACGGCAAATAGGACATGTGAAATGTTGCAGCCAACAGCCAACAACCAATAACCAACAACCAATAACCAACAACCTACACCATGCATCGCATGTTGTGATTCATATACATGTGAAACTAAAGGCGGTGGCTGAGCACCAGGGACTTGTAATTGGCCAAGTAGGCTCAGGTAACAATAAGAAATGGCACTGTCGTGCACATTTACACGACGATCAACCAACCGGATAACAGGGAGATTAAACTTGATGCACAGGTGGCCTGACATAGGCGATCATTGTCGAATTTTGCCCTCTGACAGTACGTATGGATGACAGATGATCGGCCGGGGAACATCCTTTCCGCCTTGCCTTTACGCGAACTACACAAGTGCCGTTCGGAGATTACGAATTATTCGCAAAGTGAGGGCATCCTTACATATGCACTCTTTACGAGGTGCCGAATCATCGATTATTCATGGATTCTTTACTCATTGGTTCGACGGGAGGAGCGAAAACAATGTTGATTTGTTGGTCACTCCTCCCGTCGAACCAACAGGTACATTGACGAGTCAGTAATGTCTCAATACACGATACGAGGGGCAAACAATGAGGCATGTTCCCATTTTGAGAACTTCGCCTGTCAGCAACGATATGAGGTTGCAGCAGCCAACAGCCAACAGCCAACAGCCAACAGCCAACAGCCAACAGCCAACAGCCAACAGCCAACAGCCAACAGCCAACAGCCAACAGCCAACAGCCAACAGCCAACAGCCAACAGCCAACAGCCAACTCCAAATACATGATATGATAAGCGAGAATCACTATCCTACTTGGTTATAAGAGGACTCAATACTCTCAACTTTAGGACAAATAACACTATAAATTTCTCACTTTTCTTCAATCAAACATATATTAAACACGAACTATTGCATCTACCGTGGAAATAAAGACGACTTTCTTCAATATTGCTGTCCTTGCATTCGCTGCCATATCTGGAACTGCCGCCAATCCTGCCCCTGTAGGAATGTCAGTTGACATTTCCGAGCGCGACGACGCGCTGGAAGTTCGTGAAGTTGTAAGTCACTTCCACTAAAACAGAGAATTTGGTCTGATATGTTTGTAAAGCCTCGTTCAGAGGCCGGTATTCATTGCAGAGAGTACCTTCACCTCGGTGGTCGCTGTACCATCGGTGATGGTAGTTGCTATGGTTTTGAGCATGCCAGTTGCCGCTGGTGTGGAAATAACTGCAAGTCTCGATGCATTGGAGATGGACAGACCTGTGAACAGTGGTGTCTCTAAAAGTTCGTATGGGCTAGATTAAGGGGTTAAGGTAAACTTTCTGACAACTACAACACTCACTCATATCAAGATCCAGTGAGAAGCTAGCTAGCTCATGGAACACTCGTTAAGAAAGTCAGTTCAATCAATAAATTATATTGAGGATATGGTACGTAAAGAATCAATAGTGTGTTCCTCTAACCAGAACATGTTTATTTTTCTTCTTTTTTTGTCTTCTTTTTACGTGTTTCGCACGGTCTCCTAGATAGAGTTAGTGCTATTTCAAAGGTTGAAGATATTTTTGATAACTTCGACCTGCTTGAGCTCTATGATAGCTCGACAACCCGACTGATGATCCGGGTTATGTGTCACTGTTGGCATGACTCCGGGGAGTTTTGCGTATATCCCGCACGCGGCACTAGACTGAGATTTGTTGTTGATGGTAGTTGTAAACGGGGCCATGCTTGCTGGTAGATATGGATACGGTTCGTGGCGTATGCAAAGTCTCCTAGCCTCGGAGCACCTTTATCATTACAGTATTCAGAATAATCCGAAGTCATTATAGGGCGGGCACAAATGCAATGGATAATCGGAACATTGACCACCAGGCTGCCGGTGGTTCAATCGGTACGTGATAATGTTCGTTAGGTTATAATAATAATGATCAAGATCTATATAATTTCCTCGGGATATACATCAGTGTCTTGGACTCGATAAACTGGACCAACGAACACAATAGATCGTGAGACAAACTCAGCATAGCATGAAAGACGATCAAGCCACAAAAAGAAAATCAAAAAGATGAATGTAGCCATGGAGAGCCTGTGGCTTCCCATAACCCAGACAACTTTCATTGTACAAGAACGAAAGAAATAGCGAGTGCTTGGTTGTATCAATCATCAACCGTGCTAGAAGACCAAACATCTTTGTACTTTATTTAACGCGATGTGATAGCAAGCTTGAAACTCTACGATAGCCTAGTTTATATCTCTTTAACTACCCACTTCTCCACCATTAGCAATATATCCACAGGGACCATTCATCCAGTGGTATGTAGCGCTAGAGCCTGCCTGAGACTTATACTGGCCGACTTGAATCTGGCCATTGGGACAAACATTGGTGTTGCTGTATAGAACAGTGCATGATCCATCCTGATCAGCCAGGAAAGACAGAAAACAGAGAGGGTTCTGCATGCACGAGGTGCAGCATTTGTAGGCATCCCCCTGTGCAGCTCCCACTGATGCGATACCGAACCCGATTGTCATGTCCACATATGGGACCGGGCGCCCACCGTTGGCGGTAACCATCATGTTGTTAGCACCACAGGCAGCATAGAATGGTTCAGCAGCAGGAATGATGGTCTCGACGGTTACTGTATAGTGTTAGCGTAGTCTATATCCGGAGGAAGGTTCTCAACTAACTAGTCTCTGTAGATGAGGATGTATCCGTGACCGAAACAAAGTTAGTGACAGTAGGGGACACAGTCTCAGTCACCGTACTGGTGACATCATCAGGGTACTCAGTCGAAGTCTCTGTTTGAGTAGTAGTCACAACCTTGGTACTGGTCTTTGCAGCGACAGTCTTTCGGGGTCCCTGGACGACAGTTGTTGTAGTCTTGATGGACGTGTAGGGGATGCGCTTGGTGCAGTCGACTCGCTGGACGTATTGGGACTTGGCGATAGCCATGCGAAGGTCACCAACCGCGCCTCGCTTAGCTTTCTTCGCCACATAGCCTCCAAACTCTTTGATGGGATGGAAGCTGGGTGCTGCAGAGATTGTGCTGGTCGTGACCTTGGTAGTTGTGGTGAACGATGTGGCGACGAGCGTCGTAGTGAACTTTCGTGTTAGGACAGTTGTTTGCTCATCTATGAATACTGTATCAGTATATGTCGTACAAGAACATGGGATGCAATATTACCCGTGACCGTGCTGGTCGCAACTTTAACGTTGGGATTGGCTGTTGCCGTCACCGTGGACTTGACGGTGACCTTTTGAGTGGTGGTCTTTGCCTTTGGTACGACAATAACTGTGACTCTGCGGGTGACCTTTCTAATGACCGTCACCTTGGTCTGAATGGAGGTGGTGGCACGTGGAATCTTGTTAGACGCAATGCTAACTGTTCCATACTTGCTGGTGCATGTCGCCGATGGACTCGATGCGGCCAAGGCCTCAACGCCAAGCGCGAGAAGAAGGAAGAGAGACTTGATAGCAACCATATCCAATCACAGAAGAATAAGCAGAAGAAGTCTGGGAATTAGAATCCTAGAACAGGGGAGAAACACGTCGACTGGTCATGTATTTAAGCGGCGATGGTGGTGGTCAGGGCCGTTGCGCTAGCGAGGGAAATATCATCACCGTGGAACTATTGAATCTATGAAGTTCTAGCCAGTGTCCCTATATCTAAAAGAGAATTCGGACCCGTAATTACACCAATAGTCGATAGATAAAACAATTCAAAGTCAGCTGGAAACCTGGGACCCCTGTTTTTAGCTCATCACTAGACCTAAATAGTAAGATGAGGTGGCGTTGGATCGGATAGCGCTATGGGTCTTTTCATGGGTAATAAGCCAGTAGTTGGCCGATGATAGGGGTTCATCTGACACGTTGGATTCACATATACGGACAGCTGGGCTATTTATTGAAAATGTCATTGCAGGAGGCCTTCGATGTGGTGTGATGTCTATTGAGCGTCAAGGTTACAAGTCAGAGAAAATAACCTTGATTACAAACATGGTTCCTTTTTTGAGAGCTAAGCCAATCTAGGCCTATGGAGAATAACACTCAGCTGGTCTACTGTTTGATAGCTTCAAGGTAGGCCGCAATGTCCGGATGCATAATCCCGTCTGCAACTAGCTGGTCGGCCGACTGCAGAATCCAAGTCTGACAATCTTTCCGATCAACCCTTGCTCTAGGAGCGTCCTATGTATACGTGAATTAGTTGTGCTCTTATTCATGTCATGTGTTTTAATTAGATAACTTGGCCTACCGATGTTGCAGAGTTGAGAGACCCCTTTGGTGGTTTGATCTTGTAAACACTTTTCTCAAAGTCACACACAGGCTTATGATCAAGCTCTTGGACGCCATTGTTCAACATGGCCTCGTTGAAATATTTGCCATCCATCCACTGCAGTGGAATGATATGTAAGGGTGCAGGCGAAGTGGTATCGAAGTCATGATTTCTTTTGATCTCAAATTCGAATCCATTCTTCACGTCTCCAACAACATGAACAATGGTGCCGACAGAAGAATTATGCTTGGATTGAATAAAGTAGCCCCAATGGTTTTTGAAACTGCCACCACTGTGAATGGCAAGATGGAGAAGAAGTGCGCTAGGAGGTCCGCTGTTGGAAACAGCAGGAGGTGGTACTGGTTGAAGAGGTGGGTGAGCGTCACCAGGGGACGGCGCTGGTGGCAGAGGAGGAGGCACAGGCGGCATCTTGGGGCACGATTAATGAATCTTTCAATTGTTGTGAAGACACAATTCTGGGAATGACGGGTTTATGTTTTATGACAACTGCAATCCGTGAGATTATACATCTCTTAAGTGTATAAAAGGCTCAGGATATTGATGAGTTGTCCTTGTCTGTCACGGCTACCCCATTGGATTGTTGGTTCTGTCTTTTGGTCTCTTGATTGATGCCTAAGACAAGCGGGTCTGTTTACATGGATGTTGTGTCCTACCAAAAATCAAGAATAGTGTTTTTAATTAACAAACAACAAGGCTCACGGAAGAATGATTGATTTACTAAATTGAAGGAGAGCAGATACTAGAGGATACACATATGCATGATCACGCGTGATATTGAACTTTAGGTTAAAATAGATATTTACGTGAGAGGAACGAGCTAGATTTAAGCATAGAACTAACCAGAACTTTACGTATTGATTGCTGTTAATGAGAAGATGTTGAAAGAAACCATATTCTATCTAATAAGGCAAGTATAAAAAGAATGGAAAGTCCTTCCGTGATCTTGCAAACTAACTCGCATACTTCTATATTCCCTCAATAATATAACACGGAACCCTGCCGCGGAGCCACAACTTTACTCGCTCAAGTCTTCTCAAGTAGTCAAGAGATGATTCTCCGCACCTTCTGTAATACAGTTCGTTCAACCTGACCTTGATTTTAGCAACACCACTCCGCCGCTCCGTTTGCCCCATCAAATGGTTTTTGTCACACTCTGTGCCTACTGAGATCTTCTTCTGCTCAACGAATCGCCCGACTAGCAGCCATTGTTTGACAACTTTGGAAACTGTGACCGATAACGCACTAGTATACCCTCGTCTCCCAATATAGTCGATCTTGGCCCCTGCCCGAACCAAATACTTCACTGAAGCAAGTTTTCCACAAGCGCTGGCAATCATCAATGCTGAGCCCCAGGAACATCCCTCAAAGTCAATGTCAGCGCCCATCGATAAGCAGTTTTCAACTGCGTCCAGGAAATCCATAGATGCGGCTCGGCATAAAGGGCTGCACCATCGGTCTGGCTCTAAATTAAGCCACTGCTTGAAGATCGGCCGAGAGAATCGTCGTTGAAACAGGCGGAAATTCCATCGCAGAAATGGTATTTGACAAAACGCTTCTCCACTTATCTGATACCAGGGGAATGGCTCCAACGTCTCGAGTTGGTAATCACCGTTGAGAAAGAAGCAGTGACCGGAGGGCAAGCCGAGAAGGTAGTTCCCTAGCCTGGAATCCGATCGAAGATATTCTCTCAAGGGACCTTCGAAATGCCGCGCTGCTAGAAGATATCTCCAGTCCGCCATAAGAGAGACGAATCGTTGGTCTAGTCCAAGCCACAGCTCCTTTCCGTGCATCGTCTGCATCGCATTTTCTACCACGCTCATATCTTCAAACAATTTGGCTATTTTAGATGTAGCGTTTTGCCAACGGTACATCACTTCCGCGAGTGGCATTGATAGCACTGGTACTGTAGATGCACCGAAACTTACAAGTAATGAGCTCATATCTGATGACCCGGACAACTGAATTGGAGATATACCCAAGGTGCTGGTTGAATCAACATCAGCTCCACTTTCTAGTAGTAGCTTAGCGATCTCTATCTGGTCGTAAAAGACAGCAAGATGAAGAGCCGTTACTACATCCACGCTAGTCTTGTGAAAAATGGAAATTGGGAGTCGCCTCTTGAGAGTCTCTGAAGATTTATGGCCATGCCCACCTCTATTTAATCAAGTTAGTTAATGTTGGTCAGAGATTAAGTTGTCGCCGAATCGTCTTACTCCGATTTCTTGTTTTGTTTTTCTAAGTACGCCAGTAAAATTCGCATTCCTTTGACGTTCTCCCTGGCAGCAAAGAAAATTGGTGAGTCAGGCCCGTTAGTCAAGTCTCCCCCCTCTCTCGAATACTGATCTAATAGGTATGGAAGTATACTGAATAGGTCGCTTTTGAGAGCTGCATACTCAAGCACGCTATGTATTCCATGCCTTGAATAACAGTGCGTCAGGGTTGAAGCTCCTAGGTCAATAAGGAGTATAGCAATCCGTGGTTGTGTCATCTCCAAAGCCATAAACAAAGGGGTACAACCATTCGATCGCGGGAGAGGTTCATTCAGAGGACACCCGTTTGCTGCTACTAAACGACAATCTTTCATATTGCCAGAGACAATTGCGTCCCTCATCTGACTAAGAAGCTTCTGTTTGTGCCGATGAGTCCGGAGGAGTTCGGAGTTTGTCTCATAGTGAATCTCAAGTTTGCTATCGAGAAGTGCGACAATACCTTTATGTCCCATGTTCGATGCAGCTATTCTTGGAGTCCAGGAATATGTATCGATTGATCCTTGTGCATATCTAGTTAATAGAGCTTCCGTTGCATTGAGGTGTCCGTTAGCAGCGGCGTAATGCAGTGGGGTACCTCGGAATGAGTTCAAAACGTCAACCTCTTGTCCTTGGTCGATCAAGTAGTTGATTATTTGGGGATGACCACCAAGTGCTGCCAGGTGTAGAGGTGTGTCACCATCATTTGTTGTTGTGTCGTAGGCAAGAAGCTTATTTTTGACAAAGAACTCGACAATTTCCAAACGTCCGTGGTAGCAGGCAAAATGTAGATTGCTGATATGGAAATGCCATGTTTCTCGCCCAAAAGGCAGCTGTGTGCTGCAAGGCGCCCGGCAAGCTTCAGTTGCCAGAATTTGTGAGAAGTCAAATAGCTTTCGAAGGAATGCGACATTGCCATCTCGTGTAGCAATTGATACTGCATCAAGGTAACGGAGATGTCCACCAAAGTCATTATTAGTATGGAAGTTAGGGTCTGCGCCGAGTTCCAATAAATAACCAGCATAGCATACCGAGTTCATGCGGATATGGTAGATGAGGGGCGTCATACGAATGGTTTCATCCGAATCACGGTCAAAGCCGTTGACGTCCACTCCTCTGCTAACAAGCTCCTCCATTAACCATCGCATATGTGGCTCTTGGCCCGTGGAAGCAATCTTATGTAGTAAACCTAGTCCACGTCTATCGATATCGAACTCTTTCAGCTTACGATGGTCTGAATGTTTCAAAAGTGATTTGAGAATATTTCGGCCTCGTTCTGTAGAACATAGTTCTGTAGGAATCATTTCATCACAGGCTGCCTCAATTGCCGATAATCCATCAAAGCGTTGATGTACGTCTACACCATGCTTAAGAAGAACGTTTAAGATGTCATCTCTCTGACGTCTGATTGATAAAATGAAAAATCGAACGATGTCGTTGGCTAAAGGATTCCAGGACTTGGACGCCAGTATGGCTTTTTCGACCATATCGGATTGAAGGTTGTTGAAAATATTGTAGTCCCCCCAAACTCGCAAATGTTCCAGTAGAGCTGAAAGCAGCGTACCTGTTCCACATTCCCCTACTGCTTCTTCATGTGCTCTCAAAGCCCCTAGAGTAATGTTATCACGCCAGAGCTGTTGCAGAGTTTCACAAGAATCAACGGATATGTCACCCTGATGACGTAATCTAGTCATACTGTAGCAAGAGTATTCCCATGGCGTTGCTCCATTTCGGTCTCGAGACTGGAGAATGGTAGCGGAGGACAGCAAACCAAGGACTTCTGCATCTGCAGGATGCCCTTCCTTGACACATGCATCGACATAGAGCTCAATAGGGAGCCTATCGGAATATCTAGACTCCAAAGCTCTAGGCCAGGTTGTCATGAGAAATCGAACCCATTCTGGTGACGTGTTCACACTAAGCTTGTGTAGTGGAGTGAGGGTGCCAGCGATAAATGGATCCGGTTTGATGCCGAGGTCGAAAAGACGACGCATAACCTTCTCAGAGCCAAAAGCAAAAGCCTGGTGGAGTATAGGATCATGTTTGCCCCAGAATCCTGAAACATCGCTGCAGTGCTTGATGAAGGAGAGGGCATTGTCTTCAAGTTCCTCGAAATTGATTTTACGGCTGGGGTCATTTGAGAGCGCCAAAAGCAACGGCGTACAGCCATCGTCATCCTTCATAAAAACTGCGATTCGAGTTTCTTCAGGCTTTGCCGTAAATAGTTTTAGCATGAAGTCGGCGCTAGAAATACCCCCATATGCACAGACATGCCACAAGGTCCGCTGATTCGTGTCAGTTCCGAGTAAAGATATACCATGCGCTAAGAATGTGTCTATGATGCCACCGTTCTTCGTAATGTCGATTTCATGGAGAGCAGGCACACCCTTTTGATTTCGAGCATATGGATCGCATTCCCGTCTCAACAGGAGGTCGACACATTTGATCGCGTTACGACTAGTGGCATGGTGCAAGAGAGTTTGGGATGGGGAACCGTCCCAAGACCAAGAGTCAAAGACAGAAACTCGCCTATCTTGGAGATGATCCGAAAATGAATAAGGCGAGTCGCTGGAAATGGCCATCATAATTCTCTCATGAAGAGTTTCTAATGATATAGAAATTTCACGATGAGTGAGGCTAGTATCTCTTGTGAAAGACAGTTCCATTGCAACTGCCTTGGTCCAGAGAGCCTTTCCAAACTCAAACCCCCACTCATGATCAAAGGCAGATGTATCTTGAAGGTGCCTGTTGAGAGCACGAATGGATGCCTCAAAGTTGGAAAAAGCTTTCTTTTGACGGGATCCATCAAGATTCAAGCGGGATTTGCAGTGAGACCACCACCTAGTGAGGTAAGATCCAAACAAGCCTATGTCGGTCGCTGTAGGAGTTATTTCATCAAGTAAAAGTGCTATTACTGGCCTAAAGTCTTGGAGATGACAAGAAATTATCAGGGTATTCGAGAACAGAGATGGATACTCAGAGATTTCTGATAAGCTTGCTTTCCTCAAAATGCAACTTATCGTGGACTGCCGTTGCTTAGCTGTTGGTAAAAGAAGTAAGAAGATTTCGGAGTCGACAGGAAGATTTTCAACTTCCGTTCCCAAAGCTCTGAGAAATGAGACTTCTGCCAGAAGAAGAGGAGGGCCCAACTGGCTGTCAAGTTTTGGATCAGACCCGTCTTCCATCAAGCGAAGGCATAGTTGAGGCATGTTCAAGGCAGCAGCCAGATGAAGAGGCTCAACATTTTTATCCAGAGCAATGTTGGCAGCAAATAGGCACTCGGTTTTTGAACAGCCCTCGTCTGCAATTTCACACAAAGTTGCCAGGAACCAGTAAATCCAAGTCCTTAGCTCAGGTGAGAAGTATTCGCCGAATAATGATTCTGTGGCTTGTTGTAACAATGGCTGTCTGGAATTCTCAGGACTAGCTCTAAGAAGCATAGGCCAGTAAGCAGCTGCTTGAGGGTAAAAGGGAAGTTCGCTAGCCAGCTCTTGTTGCTTTTCGAGAAATTTCCGTCTATCGTCAGGCCAAACATTGATATTTCCTAGCTGAACAAACTTCAGACATTGAAGCGCGAGAAGCGATGAGCTTCCCTCTCGCGATATTCTGTATTTTTCAATGCCAGTCATGTCTGACTCGAGAAATTCTTGAACAGAAAAATGAGCAAATTCAAAAGAATTTCCTTCAGCAGACTTTCGTATCAGACTGCTGCAGTAATGGACAATGTCGTTCTCAATAACAGTATTGGCCTTGTTGAGCGTATCCCCGATTTCCTCCGGGGTTGATAAAGCTTGACACAGTTCTAAAATCGATAGTTTCTTGGGAAAGAAGGCAATAAACTGAAGGCAAAGTTGAACCCTTTTCTGCGTCCGACGAGGCTTGGTGTTGACTCTTTCCAAGAGTCTCCGGTAACTATCATGCAAGGTTTCCGGCAACTGTTTGAGTGCGTCAAGCCGTTCCTGATCAGTGAACAAGTCACATAGGGAATCTAACTGACAAGCAACCCAACGAAACCTAAAGGACTAGGATTAGTATTACTAACTGTCTCGACTGATGATGGAACATACATCCCGTCAGCTCTCCGAACGAGCTCCTCTTCAATCTTGTCCGCTGTTTCAGGATCACTTAAGCGAAGGCGTCGTGATTGAATCCTTTTCTCCAACTCTGCCCTAACATATATTTTGATATCTTCGGTATGGGCTTCAATCGGAATTTCCGTGAAATTGTTTCCCATTCGCGCACGAATTTCCGGCTCCTGACGACTGAAAAGTGCGACTGACGCAGGTGTATCGAGAGTGGCGAAGTCTGCAAGACTCTTAGTAACAATGCCCATCTCATCACCACACTCATCAAGTCCATCAATCACTATCAGCACTTGACTGAAAGTCTTGATCATAGATCCAATGACACGTTCCAAGCCATCGACGTCTAAGATCGCAGCGAGTTTATTCGGCGGATTGAGATCTTTGTGGTACTTCTCGAGAATTTCGTACGAGGCATCATTCTGAAGGGCAAGCTGGACAGCGATGGCCCCAAGGATGTTTGCCAGGCGTAGGGTTGCGGTGTTCTTGTAGTCACAGAAGAAGAAGGCCACTCCAACTTCATCCGAGTTTCTGGTCATAGCTTGTTGGATGACGAGTCCAGCCAATATAGTCTTTCCACCTCCGGGGATGCCATTAAACCAGAGGAGAGATCCCGAAGTACTTAACCAACTCTGGAGTTCAATACTTGCCATAAGCCAGGTACCTGTGGTCGGCTCACGTAACTTAATACTCTGATCCAGGTTCTGTCGCGGGTTCAGAGTCGTGTCCATAAAGAAATGAAGGATGCGTCGCCTCTCCTTGTCGAGTACGATGTTGGCGATGAGCTTTGTGCTTCCATCAATGTTTCTCACAGCTTCCTCGATCTTGATGTTGTGTTCGACTTGGTTATTGAGGAGGATGCGAAGTTTTGATAGAGAATCTGCAGATGTTGCCATGGAAAGAGTGAGCTTATATCGGGAGAGTACATTCAGAATTTCCTTGGTCTCCGTGGCACTGAACGGCCACTTGAGTCTTTGAAAAGTGGCCTTGATGATATTGTTTTTCTGCTCAAATGAGAGGAAAGCTCCCCGTAACTTGTTGCTGATTTCCTCAAGTGTCTCTCTGCATTGATCAAGTATGTCGATGCTCAAAGCGGATTTGTCCTTCTCTTCCTCGGTAATAAGAATGTCTGTAAGAGCTTGTAGAGTACGAAGGACACTACATAGGCCTTCGATCTCCCTTTTTAGATTCTTGACGTCTTTCTCCGCGTCTATGGCACAGCGGACATACTTGTACACAACTCGAAATGTCAGATCCGCGAGGCTGATAAGGCCCGCAACACTAGCTGCCATATCCATGGTGGTAGGATTTCCAAAACTTCGCAGCAGCAAGATAAATGACTAGAAACTGCTTTATTATAAAAGGCGAAATTTCGAAATGATTTCAGATATAACTGGAAAGACAAGAAAGTGAAAGGCAGAGTCAAGTCCTATGATGTGAGCATGCATGCAGGCCTTAAACCTTGGAGGGACTGAAACAGCAGGTATAATTACACTGGAGCCACAACACCACGCATCCAATAAAGCGTCACTGGTCGCATCGGCAGGCTGCCACGTCAGGTCCGTGAGAGTCTCGCGGTCATCTTCCAGGTAAGATGATATGATGCATCGAAGTCTGGCGTTATGTATTGATGCCTAAATGGTGGGGCAGTTTTAGTTGATTGGGATAACCGCCAAATCCCACCCACGCAAGCTTTGGCGCTTAGGCAATGACCATGTTTGACGAGGTCATGATTCCATCATATCATTATACAAGCCACTGTTATAATGAATATGACAGTCAGCGATAATCCCCCTTTCCATGCTCACAAATTATCGACCACAGGCATTTTATAATCTCCTCCTAAAATAATGTTCAACATTGAAGCTCGCAGAACTAGGTAAGTTAAACATAAAGACAGAGAATAACAAGCTTTATATTAGCATTTAAGCACAAATATACAAAAAAGTTACCCTACAGGTCTTGAGTAAAGTGTATTTCCAGACATTCATTGGGTCTAGCATGCAGCTAATGCAAGCATCTACATGACACCTGTAGCAACGCTTACCACCATGGCCAATAATCGATTATTGACTAAGTCAATGAATTATAACAGTAGGTTGACCGGAATGTAAATATCAGCTTCAAGGAATTTTTTACCCCGTCTGTGAATGAGCGCCACATAAAACCAAGCATCACCTCCTGGGATATGTCAAGTTATTTGCCTGGAACCACCTTTTTTACAATTTATCACTTTCCACTCATTATCGCCAGATACCTCAATCAACAACTACTTACCCGAGGTAGTCCATAGCCACTATGAACTCAATATACACCATCACCATCAAGAACAACTCCATGTATCCACGGAGCTTCATACTCTTCCAAGACATTCCTACGCCCTCTAACATTCCATCACGGGATGTTTTCACCAACGTCTACCAGCGGGCTGTGGGTATATCGGGCAAAGACGAAGGTGAAGCCTTGTTCGAGATTTCTAGCGAATGCTTTGTAGTGCACGGCACCTCGACTCGAAGCGATATGGGAATGATCACCGTTAAGACCTCCGACTATAAGCCTGTCAAGCTGGGGCCACAGGGATCGCGGTTCTACCTCACTAATCGACAATCACCCACGTTTGACAAGGAAGACGGGTCAAGTGAAGCCACATGAGCTTTTATTGTCAGCACTGATGACACCTTCTCCTCTTTCCACTCCAGTAAGTTGAAAATGCAACAAAATCACGGAAGGGGTTTCTAACTGTCCAAATAGGGGATCTGTACTTTGGTGTTGGTGCCAAGGATCTTAGCACCGGCCGGGTTGTTCCCGTACAGACATACCACGCTAGGCCTGGTAATGTTGCACTGGTCTTCCCCAAAGTCACGTACCACACCGCGTTTGGTAACTATCAACCTGGATCCATTGTTGATCTAATCACGCTTGGTCGTGTCCTCACTATCGACTTTACTGGTTGTAAAGCTTGTAGTGCCACGTTTATTTTGAATCAGGAGAACATGTTTGTCCCTGATCCCAAGGTTCAGAACGGCGATATCACGTGGAGGGTTGTTGATAGCTAAAGCTTAGTTCAAGTTTACTTATATCTTCAATGAATGAATAAATGTACCGTATTTTCTTGCATTGTAGCATGTACCAACGAAGACTGAATGCGTTTCAACTAGTTACCTTATATTTATGCAGTATATTCTTATATAATTGCACAACAGAGCATTTGTAAGGTCTCTTATCATAAAGAGATATTCTCTTCCACACGCGTATTCTACTTCTTTCTCAACTTGACATGGATCCTGCAGCCATCGACGCCCCCATACCGATCAACGCCGGATTCATAGTCGCTACACCAGCTATCGCAGAAGCAACCCCAGCAACCGTTCCCAGTATTGCCATACCATCTCTCATCCTTTGTTTTCTTCGCTCTTTCTTCTTCAGGTCCTGGTCGATTTTTTGTGTGTTCACCATAGCTGCTTTTTCTTCCTCGATGCGTCGTTTCTCAAGCTCCGCCTTGAGGTCTTCAGCTGCTTTCAGCTCTGCTTCCAACTTTTGCTGCTCCATCTTATTCTCTTGGTCTTTGATCTTTTGCTTCAGACTCTCGACCTCGGATGCAAATTCTGCTTTGGCTTCTTGGAAACTCTCTTCATCTTCCAGTTGCTCAAGACGTACTCGTTCAAATTCAGCTGCTTTCTCTTGAAGTGCCGCTGCCAACTGTTTTTGCTCAGACACGGCACCTGCGAGCAGTTTTTCGTATTCGGCTTCCTTCTGCTCCATGAGAGTTTCCAACGAAATCTTGAGTGTTTCCTGTGCTTCGGTCGTTTCAGCTAGACGGTCTTCAAACACTTTCCGCTGAGACGCTAATTCCCTGGCCAGCGTTTCGTTAGACTGTTGTATCATTTCCTCTTGTGCCTTTTGGAGCTGCGTGATTCTTTCCTTTAGCTCCGCCTTTGCTTCCAATATCTCTCTCTGAACTTCACGACCAGCTCCTGTCTCATCAAGCGACATGCCTCCATCCACAAGCTCTTCTTGAATCTTCAGCATGGCCTTGCCACTTTCGTTGTGTATTTTGATGATTTGATCAACCACAGCCTCAGCGGATTCTTTGGTGCCCTGCCATCTGGCCACTTGACTGCCCCCTGCATGCATCGCTCCCCAAAACGAGGATGTAGCGATGAGTTCCTGTTCCCTCTCATTTCCTATCTCAGGGAGTACCGTTCCCAAGTTGTTCCACATAGATGTGCATAGTACGACATGGCCAAAGGCACTCTCACCACACAGTTTTTTGAACATGCTTACATTTTTGAGAGCTGATCCAGATACTCGATTGTCAGTGATACGATGCAGATATATGATACCTGCTAGCTGGACATTCTTCCTGTATAGTTGAGAGAAGAAAAAAGCCACTGCTTCCAATACTTCTGTATCGCTCCGTGATGTATCATCGAAGCCTGGTGTGTCTATAAGATATACACATCGTTCTGGTGTGACACAATGTGCGTAAATACTCACACCTATCGTATGCGACGTGAGACCATGTCCAATTCCGACTTGTTGACCCGTAACATAATGAATGAAAGTGCTCTTTCCAGCACCTGTAACTCCCATGACTGCAATGACTATGTCATCGGGGCTTAAGAAATGTAAGAGGGACTGAAACGGTCAATGTTTACGGTGGGAACATACCTCAACTCAACTGGCTCAACTGGCTCAACATGGTTGGAATTCTTCATGACGAAATGTTCTGCTTGAATTTGCAATGGCGAAGTAAGTAGAAGGTGGTTGCAACAACATCATTTTGTCCTCTCTGTGTACAGATACGGGGGCCTTTGTATCTACCCCGCTAGACGTAGGCATTTCACTCTGCACTTTCAGCTTTCAGCCCTGGGCGTAATGGCATGAACTTAATATTAAGCTAGTCTATAATATAGAGGCTCTAACTCCAGCTTATGTTCAATTACGATAGAAAATAGCCAGCTGATGCACTGAATCCACAATCAATGTGTCGAATTTGGCGTCTAGCTCTCAGCCCAAGGCATAATACCCATCCATAATTCATCTTGACTATTGAGACTTGATCCAGTCACCAGCAAAGTCATCGCTATCACAAAATATGGCAGTTATGGCGGATTGCAAGCCTAAAGACATATACATTACTTTGATGGGTCTTACAGGTGCTGGAAAGAGCAGTTTCATCAACCACTGCATAAAGCATGAAGTTGTCGTCGGCGACGGACTCCAGGAGTGTATGTCAAGTACCATCCCACACTGAATTCGATACGAGCTGATCCTTTGATAGGTACTGGGACAGTAGAGGTTTTCAGTTTCGAATATCGTCCTGGAGTAACTATTCATTTAGTTGACACTCCTGGATTTGATGACACCAATCGTCAAGACAGTGCTGTCTTGAGAGATATCTCCGCCTGGCTAAGCAAGTCCTATACTGAGAAGATTCTCCTCAATGGAATTCTCTATTTACATCGAATAAGTGATCCCAGAATGCAAGGATCGGGAAAGTTGAGCATCAGTCTGCTGCGCAAGCTTTGTGGCAAAGATGCTTTCAAAAATGTTGTTTTAGTAACAACCATGTGGGAACTGGTAGAGAAGGATATCGGTGACCGTCGAGAGAAAGAGCCGGAAGAAACTGAAGAGTTCTGGGGTTCATTAAACGTTATGGTTCACAACTTCGTCGACATTACAACAATGAAGATTCTGCTCGCAACATTCTGAGCATGTTTGTTCCTGAAGAACCCGAAGTTCAACCAGAGATGGTGACACTGGCAATACAAAAGGAACTTGCTGATGACAACAAGACGCTCGACCAGACCAGTGCGGGTCAGTTGCTAGATGGAACATGGGCAAAAGAGAAAGAAGCTCTCCAGCGCGAGCTCGAGGAAGTACGGGATGCGGTAAAGTCGGCAAATGAAGAAAGGGATCATATGATGGCAAAGCTGTTGCAGGAACAGCAAGACGAGATGAATGCCATCGTGGAGAAAATGAGAGAGGAGCAAGATAAGCTGAGAGTCATAATGTAGGAGCTACACTCGGAGCGCCTGTTCAAATACCAAAAGATGTTGGACGAACAGATTGAAGTTTCGCGAACTCTGAGCAAGGACCTGGAGGACAAAGCAAGACTTCAGGATGAAGATCGTGAGAAGCGTCAAGTTGTCACGGTACATCAAAAGGAAAAGCTTGAAGAGCAAGAGACTACTCTCTTGTTATTGCAGAAGCAGCTCAGCGAAACCGACTTGTCAGTATGCCCACTCAGTATTTCCGAAACTACTCCCGAGCCAACGTAAGAGCCCTTTCATATTCTCATGCCCATAGGATTGACGCAACTATTAGGTATCCTCAAACTTATGAAATTACAGACCTTCCAAAGCAGGTCACGTCCTTACTTTTCAGCTCCGATGGAAAGACTCTTTTCATTGGGACCCAAGGAAAAACGATATGGGTTTACAGGTTAGGGCTTCATGGCAATTGGCATTGCAGTCAAACTATCTCCTGTGGCAGTGGATTAACAGGTATCACTTCGTACAACGGTGACACTGTTGACCATCTTGTGCGTAGCGATGATGATTTGCATCTCGTTGCTGATTGTGGAAACCAAATATTCCGCTTCACGTTCAGCGTCTCTGACGACAAGTTCATATTGGAACATCAAGAGGACTGGTCCACACTGGTTGATCAGAGCAAACGGTCTCCAGTGAAAAGAATCATTGCTCTGTCATCAGACAGCAAGTATCTGATAACTGCGACTGTTGGCAGCTGGTATTACACAATATGGATGTCCAATACCGGTACCAAGAAGCCAATTACCTTTTTGCGAAGCCGTGACAATGGTTCGCTATTTGAGAAATCACCAAATGAGATTACATGTATCGAATTCGGCACTGGTGGTAATTTTGCTGTGGCATTCGGTGGGGGTCGGGTCTGTTTCTACGAGATAATAGATTCTGCGGGATCAATCGAATATTGTGGTCAGTTTGAATCATCGGGCGAGGTACTCTCACTTGCTTGTATTTCTGGCATGCGGACGTTGGTGGGCACCGACAAAGGACTCTTCATCGGTACATCCGCAGGCACTGTCGACCGCATGGGTAGTCAGATACTTGAAATGGATCACGAATGCGGGTTTGGACCAATAGATGATACTACAGGAGTCTACTGGAGAGCTGGTGGCCAAATTCAAGATTGCGAAGTCCAGGGGGATCAGATTATACCGACCATGACAGTTCGCCCTGCGGTCAGTAGTAACGTTACTACGGATGTTCTCTTAGCGTGCACCATGGAGATAGAGCGGTTGGCGGTGCTCGCAAAGGATGGGTGTGTTGGTATCGTTACATTTGCTGTGACTGTGAAACAATGACAAGTTTTTGAACCTTGAGTTTTATATCTGCTTCGGCATGAGAAGAAAGGTCCGTAGGTGTCAGGTCTCAAATGGCTGGAGCACTGCTAAAATAAGCATATGAGGCATTGCTTCAACAGATGAAACAACAATACTACAAGTTCACTATCTCTCCCATACCGCCCAGCTATGCTTATAAATCGAGAAAATGAACGACTTTGACATATTCGTAAAGTCGGTTGCTGCGCCTCTCACAGAACGGAACCCGGAATTTCCGTGCCCAGTGACAGTTTATGCTTGATGATAACAATGCCGTCTCTGTTAAGCGCTCGTCTTGTTGTATAATTCCATTTACTCTTGCTTGGATATCATGTTACGTGATCAGCCCGGCTGCGTTTAACTCTATTCAGACCTCCTGCTTATGCGGGGCCGCGTATGTCTCGCTTTTCGCGACCCGACCACTCGTGAGATGTTATTTCTTGGCGATAAATGATGCTCATGACCCCTGTACATATGGGCAAAAGATTACGACAACTCGGCGTGTAACCAGTGATAAGGTCCGAATATGCTCGGATCCGCAAAGTATTTGAATTAGGTCAAGATTGTGGCACATGATAATATCGTCAGCAAGGGTAGCCAAGGGTCATATATAAAATGGCTCTCCTCAGTCGTAGCTTACAGTCATGACTACACACATTCTTTCAGCCTTAAAACACCATCATACATTCCATTATATCAATATGAAGTTTACCAGTTTCCTCCTCTCGATTCTTCCTCTGGCCTCTGCTGCCAAGAGCAAGAACAAGCCTCGAACAGACTACATCCCTCAGCCGGCAACCTCAGAGGAATGCTGCCCCTTCACCTACAAGGCAACATGCACCAAGAATCTCGAGCGCATGTACCACATCCAGCTCTTCTATAACCATAAGAAGGATATCACACCCGAGCAATTTAGTGCATACTGGGCAAACAACCACACCAAGACAGCCGGAGACTTTCATCTCCGTCAGGGTGTTTACAGGTACTCTCAGGTAAGCATCCCACTCAACTTACTTTATCAGAGCCTTACTAATACTGTATTCAAGTATCACTCGACTCCCCAGTATCGGGACCTGGTCCGGGTTCCGGGCGCTGCTCCTGTACTCGAGTTTGACGGCGCTGCGCAATTTTGGGTTCCGAATATGGAGACCTTTGCAGCTATGGGAGCTGATGCGTTTTACAGAGACGTTATTCAGGCTGACGAACTTAACTTTATTGATATGGAGTCTATGAGACTTATTGTTGGTGTGGACTATATCGTTGTCGATAACCAGAACGCTGTTACTGAACATGGTCGATCATTTTAGTATGGCCGCTCACCGTATAGATCTAGATTCTCTGCTGAGCAATATCACACATGGACGATAGAATCATAGCGATCATGTAATCTATAATTAGTTGATAATATTTAGATTATTACCAAGTGTATCTGAGTTTACTTGCTCTTGTTTATGTATTTCGTGCTTCTCTTTCGCCCATACTCCGCCTCGATCGATTCCAACACGGCTAGCTCATCCATCTCTCGTCTTTCCTCCTCACTTGGCTCTGGTTCCACCTCCTTCTTAGGATCTCTCAACTTAAGAGGGTCGATCGGCTTCTTGGTGCTTCCCTTGTCAACCTTTGTCAGTGTACCCTCTTCTTCATCCTGGCCCACTCCTTGGAGCGACTTGGCAGTTTTTGTCTTGTTCAAATCGCAGCCTAAGTATCCTTCACCCTCTCTGCTCCGATTCCATGCTTCGAAACCTAACATGTATAGGAAATTGTCCATGATCTTTTCTCTCCAGTTGATAGTATAGCCAGTACTGGAAGCCCATGACTGTGCCGCAGCCAATGCTTCAATACAATGTGTCATTTGTTGCCGTCTTTCATAGTCGCTGGTAGGTATTTTGCCACCAAAGGCTTCGATATAGGCCTTGAGAGGTGATTTGTAAGTCAAGAATGCCACCGGTGCCCAATACTTATAGCCGTCTTTTTCTACCAAGTCCTCTGTGAAGGTCTCTGTAATGCCAAGAAAAAGCATAATGACGATGATCTTGTCAACAGCAGTTTGCCATCCGTTGTTGAGTGATATCCACTGATATGTTTTTATATGGGACACCTGTTCTGGGTGTACGTCGGGCCATAATGCTAGACGGAGGAGTGAGTGCGCTTGGCCGCAGGCAATGAGTGCTTTGATTCCCTTGAGGCGACGTGCTTTGTCATCGGGATGTTTAACCTTGGTCGTCCACCACAACATTTGCATCATATCTGGTGACAATGGTTTCGAATCTGTGATAGCTAGACAAAGTGGTTTTGTATGTGCTTCATCCAGGACGTTATCCGAAAACAGTTTAGACTCAGGGATGCCGTCGACAGCCCATGGTTCATGCCCAGCGGACTCCAATGTCTTGCCAAGTGACGACGCAAATCGGCGTACATGAGGAATCCACTCTTCCTTGGAGGTTTGGGGGACTAGGATCAATGGCTTGCGGTCGCCGTGTTCGGAGGTAAATGATTGGTATGATCGCTTGTACCATTGGTCTTGACGTTGAGAGTGCGTAGCGACTATTTGGAAATGTCGCGATAGGAGAGCAGTCAGCTCGTCACTCAACAGTTTTACATCCATATTTGGAAACTTGATAGTGCGATGATGGTTCGGGATTGACAAATAGACACAGAATGGGTGTTACATCAGACTATATCTTGGTCTTCGCTTCAGCTAAGCCCCAATGCTAAGCCACCCCGTTTGACTCATCGTGAGAAAAGCGGAGCATTGAACGTGACCGTTTGTAACGGTATGACTTAATCACATGTCTAAACACGTGTGTTTCTTTACCCTGTATCACCGTTTCAGTACTCCAATAACGATCAACTAATTATCTTGAAGTTTCAGCGTACAAGAATATTTATCTTTTGGAACCTCAACAACATCATTCTTGATGCGCTATAGTTATTGACGGACTCTTGGCTGTTATCGCGACTACTTTTGAGACTGTAAGGACTTTTCTTAGACCTCTGGATTCCACTAAATATCTTTGTTATGTTTCCATACTTAGATAATATCCCAGTCTTATCGAACACCTCAAACTATCTCAGTACTGAATAATGAAGTCTAGACGCATTTGAAGAGAGTTGAGGCTATTATTTCACTCTGTATTCTCTGGATATCTTCCTGGTTTGGATGAGTATTTGATTTACGCCTACTGTAAACCCGGTATACACCTGATGCCGAGTATATGGAGAAGACAATTCTAAGAAACGCAAATGAACAATGTCTTTCATGAGATTAAGTGCACATTCAAGCTGGAAAAGGAGGTTAAATGGGCCAGCATGACAACATAATACAAGGTAGTCAAGATATGAAGGTAATTTTAAGTATGGTATCTGCGAATGATGTTGATCGACTATGTACTTAATATCGTATTAAAAAGCATTTTCTTTACAGCGCCCAAACTAAGTTCAAGTTCGTAACAAAGATAAAAAAACAATACATCGACTTAGTTCTCAACAATAGGCCCATTGTACTCCTTTCTCGCCCAAACAAAGTAGTACACAACACTGAAAATGACAAGACCGCCAGTGACGACAACACTGTAGTTCATCATATCAACAGTGGGGTCCACCATCGGAGGGAAGAAACTGAAGAAGCCGACAACTATCAGGTAACAGATAGCAAAAACATTGTTGGCAATACCGAGAGCACCCTTGAGATGGAACGGGCCCCAGACAAGCTCGGCGCCCGTGGTGTTGGCCAAGGCGGGAAGCTCGGTGGTACCTGGAAGCGCAAATCCTTTGGTTACACGACGGTAAAGAAGAAGACCCGCAGCGATAAGGTATGATGAGTAAAGGCAGGAGATGGAAAGTGAAGTGACGTTTTGGAACGCCACAGGTGATCCAACGTTGATAAGAGACAACAGAACCGAAATGGCAGCGGTGCAAAGAACAGAGTAGACAGGAACAGTAGTGCGATCGCTGACCTTTGACAGTGTTCGCCACCCAGGAAGACCGCGGTCACGAGCAAAAGACCAAAAGACACGGGAAGTCGAGGCGAGCATTCCGACGGTCGCACAACTTGCAAGGATGACGATGATGGCGGACATGACGGTAGCACCGGCTCGGGAGTTGGTCGCCTGCTCAAAGATGTACATATAGGGGAACCCGAGCATGCCTGGACCCGAAGCAAAGGCGTCGTCAACATTGCCCATGCAAAAGACCATGGCGATGAGCATGGCGAAACCGCAGCTGCCGTTGATACAGAGACTGAGGAGGATGGAGGTGGGGACGACGACGGAGGGGTTGATGGTTTCTTCGGACATCTGTAGATAGTTAGTATTGCAGTACATGGAAATATTGGGAGAGTACGTACGTGAAAGGCAGCATCGGTGCCGACAAAGGAAAAAGCATTGCCCATCATGCCGACCATGAAGGACACACCGTTTGTAGACCAACCACCATTGTTGACAAAGGTGCCGAAAACATCAGAAGCGGTAGCATGAGGTCCAAGAGTGACGAGCGGGATGAGAATGGCGAAGAAACCAAGGATGTGAAGGATCAAGATGAGACCCTCAAATTTGGGCAGCACCGAGCTGACGAGAGTGTTGATAAAGACAGCAAACAGGAAAATAGCCCAAAATAGAAGTGTGCCCTGCCATAGCTGAGGTTCGAAAGATTCGTTGTTCATAGTCGCCATTCCCAAGATCATGTTTCCCGTAAGAAGAGCACTCGAGGATACGGATCCTTGCCATCCGCCGACGGTAAGCATGCCAGTGAGATGGCTAAGGAATTTGGAACACGACCGCGGTGCCATCATGGCGACCCTAACACGACGTTAGCAGATGATACCGAATTTGGGATACAAGAGGGTCGTACCAGTGGTATTGTCCTCCAGAAGTAGGTGCCATTGAGACTAGCTCGCACATGGTGCTAAAGACACTAAAGTTGCCGATCCATACGACGATGAAGCTATACACGAGACCGGCCGTGCCGCCATTGTTAAGACCTTGGGCGAAGAGGACGAGGATGGCTTCCCATGTGATGAGGATGGTGCAGCTAAAACCTAGAATAGACAAGAAGCCAAAGTTGCGCTGCAATTGTTAGTCAGACCAGCGATGGGGGCAGAGATTGGGACATACACGAAGGACCTGCTTCTTTCCCATACGCTCCAATTGATCTTTATCATGGTAGTTGAGTGTCGAGCTTCGTCCAGAGTCTGGTTCTGCAGTGGTCGAGACTTTGATGTCCTTGTCGGCCTGGACGGTAGCGTTGTTGCCCATCTCGAAGCTAGGGCTCGATCTATCCCCCATGATGGATATTTGTATGGGTGTCAAGGAACGTAAGTAGAGGGTGTCTCGGAAATATGATGGAAGAAAAAGAAAAGAGAAAGAGCCACGGTAGTACTGGGGAATAAGAGAAAAGGGAAACACCTTGGAAAAGGAAAAAGAAGAATGTCAAGACTGATAAACTAAAGAGGGAGCATCTGCATCTGTACAAAAATGGCACAGTAAGTAATAACAACCCCTTGGATGAAAAGAAAAGCTCAGGGTGTGTAGGGGAGGGTGTTTGCACGCCACCAACACTCAACCAAGAGGCTCATACCGGCCATGCTGTGACCCTACCGGTAATAGCTCACTGATCAGTAGGTCCCTTTTCTTCAGATGTAACATCGCTTCCTTCGCCTGCGGGTTTCGGTTAGTTAGGCAGAGTATCATTTGTTGATCCGGCGACCACTCCGATACCCCCGTTTGGTTAGTTCAAGGGACCCTGGACCCTGTTCTCTGCAGCACCTCTAGCGTGATTACAGAGCATCGACGGATGATGGATGGATGGAATTCTGACACAACATCAGACAAGCTTGTGTCAATTAAGAAAAAAAAATCTGCCACGAAACACCCCGCGAAAGGGATCTTCCATGAACAAATGTCTCAGTCAAATCCTCCCGGTAAACTCAATCTACGTAGATCATTGTATTCTCCTTTCGTAGAGTTGTATCGAGAGATAGCTCGGCATTAGACGACGCATATAAGCGGCACTGACGCCACATGCTTCATCAGCAAAGTTCCTTGCCAAGGTACAAGGGGCGTGAACTCAACAAGATGGACAAAGCTCCGGGAGCGCTGGAACTCTAGAGCCACCAGATCTTTAGCAAAGATCAGACCAAAAAGTTAATCATTTCGGGTTACTTGCCCCTTTCCAGCTATTCGGTAGCAGCTTGTGAATACACATTACGTACCTGTCAATTTTTTTTGGTGTATTCATTCCTTCGTCATGTATCACTTTCATATGCTACCGAGCAAGCAAGCAAACATCAGCAAGTCATGGTCTAGACCCCTGCATGTCAGAGTTACTGTCTCCTCTTTTCTCACACGACGTTGGATGTTTTTCGTTATGCATGTTGGTCAGAGGAAATTCATGCAATTCTTTCTTTTTTTCATCGCTGACTTAATTCTATGTCCTATTGAACAAACATGTTTTACAACTCCATGTTGGTACAGTGAATGGCCCCCAATCAGTGTCTCTTGTCATAAATAGAATACTACAAAAAAAGAAATATGATTCATGTTTGTCTGGGGTTTGCCAGGCTCGCTTCATGCGTGCTCTCTACATCTACCTGCCACGTTTGCTGGATCAGAATCTTTTGACTTGAATGGCTCGATCGACTTTGCCCATCCCAGCTCTTGTCGTGTTCATGTCTTGGCTTCGATCGTGTCGCAAAGTCCTCCATCTCGTGTATCTCGCTTCTTTGCGCTCGCGATCCACCACCACCTGTAAGCGCGCGAGACCGATTGCTGTGCCCCGTCTTGTTGTTGCTCTTGTATCCCCCTGCGTAGTCTGGTTTGTTGGTCGGGTAGCCGTTGCTGCTCGATTTGCCTTGTCGCCTGAGGTCGTCGACGCGGATTTGACCAGATTCGAGGCTATCGAGGAAGGGTTTGAAGTTTGGTAGGCAGACGGTGAGGATCGCAAGGCATTGGACTAATTGGATCGTGATTGAAGCGGGCCAGATGGCGAAGGAGTGATCGTCAGCAGCGAAGGCCTTGTTTGAGTAATGGATCTGCGCTGCGATGGCGGGCATTACACTTTATTTTTCCCGGTTAATAAAACTGTCGATCAATTGATGATGAGTGGGACACGTACAAGATTCTGCTGCCGAACACACTCATGACCAAGATCTTTTTTGACCACGATGTCTGGATCTTGACCACGTTTTCAACCATAATGATCACAATAATAAGATCTGTGATAATATTGGCGGTCGAATAGTATGTCCAAAAAGCGGTGAAATTGATGCAGTTATCGTTGTCGTCATACATCCATGGCGCTGGCGGTTTGCATTGAAAGAAGTTGACAAAAAGAGCTGTGACGCCCCAAACACCGACGATGGCTTCACAAATGATGATGATCCATTTCTGATTCTTAGGCGCCATGATTCGAAGACTCATTGTACCAGACAATTTGCAAAACAGCAGTGAGGCGATGAACATACTGTTTGTCGCATATTGACTCTGTTTGTATTTGTTAATTGTTTTGATGTCATTATGTTACCCAGATCCCGTTATTACCTTGAAGAAGACGTCTCTGTCGTCAGAGCTCAAAGTCTGAAAATGTTGGCCGAGTCCGTGCTCGCACGCGTTAAAGACAGTGGCTGTTTGACAAGCCGCAAGAAGCTATGCGGGTAAGCTTGAGTAATAATGGAGAGGGGTTGATATCTTACAGTTGCGACAATGATGAGAATATCGTCAGTCCTCACAGTCTTGATCATGTACAGCTTGGTGCCGGTCCTAACCATACACGCAAGAATTGAAATGACCAAAAACATTAACGATAAAACTTGAATGAGGGGCGACTTGTTGCTGTCTGTGATGACTCTTTGTGAGGAACTCATCTTGCGCAACTGTCGCCACAGGCAGGTACAGAATAATTGGCGACAGAATTAAGGAAACAAAACAAGACACAAAAAGAAAGAGCGGATATTTGGGGAAGAGGGGAAGAATCGGAAATCTACGATGGACAGTGACGATATTAAAGAGGTGTGACAGACAGTTTTACTAAGGTCAATACAGCTATAGCTAAGACAAGGTGCTTATTCTTACAGTCTGGCATTACAAGCTAACTCGGAAGGTCGGAGCTGACACTGCAGCGCAGCGAATCGAGGCCAGCCTGCAAAGATTAAGGGAGCAGCTTTCATCCTACATCATCCATCCACGGTGTGTGAGAGCAAGATTCGTTTAGTGACCGTCTCACATTACAGGCACATACATGCAAGGCACAGGCACCAATACCACGATCAAACCCGGGCATGAAGCAAGCCATCAGATTGGTCTAGGCGGCCCGAAAACGGTTGTTGCAACACGGTATTCAAACCCAAAAGCAGTAAAGGCAGAATTTTTGCAACCGAGAGAAACAAACCAATAAGCACAAGGCACTGAGTTGCTGAGATGAGTACAGCTGAGAAAAAGGTTGCGAGCGTAATTAATGGGGTAGCCAGTGAGGCCGTTAAAAAGCAAGTAGTCCCTCACTGAACTGACATGTAACCAACCGTGATTCGGTCTGCAAGGATGTCTTGCCCCCCTGTTTGAGAACCAATAGGATTTGGCGGTTATTTTGGTTGATTTTGTGCACTCTGGTGGCTGAGTTGAACCCATCTGTGAGCAATCAGAAAAAAAGAAGAAGAAAAACATGAGGACATTTTTGCTATGTTTGAGCTGATTATCTTTTTGATAGAGTTTGTATCTCAAACAGTTAGTTTTGCAGATCACAATTCCATAGCCGTCACTAAAATAATAGCTCGGTAACAAAAGAGTCTTTAGTAACACGGCCCGACTTTAAGCGCACACCACCAGCTCCAATATACGTACCTTGTCCTCTAACCCCTGCTGCAGATATTCACATGCAAGGGTTTCGTCTTCTTCTCCTTCCACTTTTATTCTTTCTTCAACAGATTTTTTCTACGTTAAGCTTCATGGGTCAATTGAACCGACGGAGATCGATCCGAGGTAACCCCCCTTTCAAAACGACCTTCCATCTTGAGTTCGCTTCGGTTAGAGGAAGATCATCTCGTTACGAAATTCTTCGTTTTTATGGAGTTTCGGAGTTTCTCTCTCACAGGTGTGGCGTGGATCCTTGTCTACAAAACTGCAGTCCCTGTTCAGGTAAATCGCAATTTTTGTAATAAACAAGGATTGATGAGAAGGATGTGTTCATTTCACCTTATGGTGTGTGTGCCTCGGCAGTCTGGAATGTCTTCCCGGCGGAAAAGGTGGCTGTTATTGCGCACCCGAAACAGCAACGGCTTTCCGACTACTTGGATCTGGTGGCGTTTCTGAATAGACTCTTCATCTCCCTGTGGTCATTCGAGCGCCGCGTTTTGTTGGGATTGTGATAAGAGTTGGTCATTGCCCTGCGTGATTCATATTTGCAAGCCATGTTTGATGGATTGAGTCGACGCGTATCTATGGTTGCTGTATCAAGCCTAATTAGTTACACCAAGCATTTGAATGCAACTTAATACATGTTTTTATCCATATCGTATGATAATACACAAGCTGCGAAAGTCCCCGAACCCGACACACATTTAATCAGTCTATGATCTTCCAACTGTTTGCAAATCGGGATTCATGCTGGTACATACCGGAACGAAGAAACCTGGAACATAGCATACCAATCAACCCCTGAAAAACTTTGTGGGGTTGTTATCGCGCCCCTCGCAATTGTTTTGTCATATTTGACTTCCACTGTCACATTTCCAACTTGGTGGCGTCCAATATTGATTCCTCTGACCAGTGATGTGAAATCAGTGCTAAGGGCCAGATGAACTACTAATCGAGCTTCAACAAACCGATAAAGTGTAAATGGCATGCATACGAGACATGCATGAGTTGGTGAGATTAAATTGCGATCGTCGAGCGTGGTCCGTGACACTGGATATTCTTTTCGCTGTGTTAGTTCAGGGTAAGTGCCGTAGTTCAACGACACAGTCAGGAGCCTGTCGTGATAATTCTCATAAAATCATTGATGTATTGGAGTTATTTGCTCTGGCTCCTATTCTTCTTCTCGCATTTCAGTACAAATTTGGAGCTTTTTCGATGCGAAGGTAGTTGATCATTTTCAGCTCATCGTCCCTGGGTAGACGCGCAGGTTCACTCATGGAATTGACGAGTTGGCTCGATGTAGGAAGCTTTTAGATGCTATCATCCAAGTAATAGAGCAATTGCACGGGTTTAATTATAATAACCACTAGTTCTATTGATCTTGAGCCGATAGGTCCAGGAAAGATGTATTTACATGCACGTATCATAATCACGTGATAGGACACGTGATACCCTTGACGTTCAACAAGACTGGCAGATACTGAGAGAAGTACCGACTGAACAGTAGCAAAACCTATATCTTTCTTCTCACTAAGGCCCAAATTCAATAATTGTAATACATTGATCATTTCATCTAAAATAGTTGATTGATAAATCATTCTAGGGGCTAACAACCAACTTCCCATTCATTCGGATCGATAGCAAACTTGAAGCGCTGCTTGATGTTAGTAACCTACAAACTGAGAAAAGAGTAGTGTTCTTACGTCTAAGTTTGAGTCGGATTCATCATCGGTTTTATCCTGCATAGACAGCTTGATGATCTGGGTCTTCCTTTGCTGCAACTTCAACACTGACTGTTCTGAGTTAGCCAATATCCACAACATTGAGTGGATATGAAGAAATACCTGCTCTACAGATTCGTTCATGATATATCTGTAAACAGTCACTGGCCGTGTCTGACCCATTCTCACGACCCGTGCGATGGCCTGATCTTCGATTGTCGGGTTCCACTGCGGTTCAACGATATGGACCATATTGGCTTCTGTCAAAGTGAGGCTGTCCTATCGTCAGTATATCGTCTCTGATGTAATCATTTTTACTGAAACACTCACCCAACCGCGCCAGTATTGATTGATATCAGAAGGACTTTCACAGTTGGGTCTTGACGGAATCTTGAAAGTAATTCTGTTCGGCCCATGAGTGGGTTCCGCCCATCGATCTGAACGAAAGGAATTCCTTCGGACATCAGTATCTTCGCGAGGATGTCCAGCGTATCTCTCCAACTGGAGAACACAACACTATCTCCATGTTAGTATAATCACACTACTTATGTGTGGAAGGTTACCTCTTGGAGTCTTTGTCTAAGCACGATAAGTTGATGTTCTCGACTACCTTAGACATCTTCGACGACTGTTTTTTGAAGTCGTTGCTGGATCCAAGAAAGCGTAGATCCGCGTTCAAGGGTTCTGGAGGCACCATATCTATGTCCAATGGAGACCCGCGAGACGAAGGCATAGTCTGAGGTGATGCGGCTGCGGACGGCAATTTAAAAAAACCTTCAGATAGGAGCCGACCACAGAGAGGGCAGCTGTCGAGTGCAACAAGCAAGTCCTCCTCAAGACTGGCGTTGCTACAAAACTCGCAACTCGGCTCTGCAGTGGGCGATGGTGAAGTACGTCTTTTCATCTTGGGTACAGTCAAATGAGTTGACCTTTGTGGAGCCGTCGTATTGATCTTAATATCTCCATGGTTGCACACTCTCCGGAATTTCATGATCGCCGAGAATAAGATGTTGGACTTCTTTGAACCCTTGCCGTTACCAGCAATTGTGTCAAACTCTTCGCGACAATCATCAAGAATCTTCTTGAACATTGCCTTCTCGACATCTGTTGGTGTAACTGGGACCTTGTATATGGTAATTGTCGGTAATCTCAGATTTAACTGAGTTCTTCTGAGAAAGCACGCCTTTAAAATAGTTCTAAGATTTTGAGATGGATCAAAGGCCTCATAACTGTCGCTCGTGTCTTGTCTGAATGGCTTGACGATGTACTCCTCAAATGCCTTGCTACGGCAGAATGGTTCGAGTCGAAGGAATTGAAAAAGTGATCGTAGATCGTCCAGGCTGTTCTGAATTGGTGTTCCTGTCAAACACCATCGCGTCTCGCTTTGGAGGGCGACTGCGGCTTTGTGCATTTTGGTGGAAGAGTTGCGTATATGATGGGCTTCAATAGTCGTCAGTAATCGTGAAAGTAAGCAAACAGCTACTCGACTTACCCTCATCGAGTACAATCCTTGACCATCTGATGGAATTCAAAATGCTATTGGTAATACTGTCCTTTTCCAGTGTGTGATAGGTCGTCAAAACAATATCGCTGTCAAGAAATTGATCTTGGTTTTTAGCTCGAGTCTGTCCATGGAAAATATGAACCTTGAAAGTCTGCGGGCGAAATCTCCTGGAACTTATTAGCACTATTACTTAACACTGTCACAATATTAACTTACTGGGCGATCTCATTCTTCCAGACGTCAAGTAGTTCTGTTGTCCTGTTAGCGAGATCCTTGAAAGTAGATTGAACTGACGTACGCCGCGACGGTAGAACAATTAATGTCAAGTCTGTTTGTTGTGAATCGCTATCCCGATTGTTGCTTCCACTCATGTCATAGCTATGTTTCAAGTGCTTTGAGCAGAGAATCGCACTCAACATGGTTAGCGTTTTGCCTAGGCCCATCACATCAGCTAGTATCCCGCCAAGACTCAGTTTGTCTGCGTATGGTAGTAGTAGGCTACTAATGATACCGTAGTTAGCCCAAGTAGAGACCTAACAGATTGAAAGGCAGAGTTACCAGTGGTTGATGGACATAGATGCCGTTTTGTCCGCCTGCCTGACGGATTCTGGATCTTCCCGATCAAGTATGAACTCAACTCCTTGAAGCTGATGACTATGCTGGGGTCAGTCAGATCCAAGAATGTAGAAAACTAGGATGGTATAGGTACTCTTTGAGTGTAGTATCAACGAGATATCGATTGAATATTGGCTGAAAGTGTTTTATTGAGCACCCTGCTGCATTTCCATCCTCAGACCAATTGTCTAAGCAATTCATGACTTTATCGACGGTTCGAGACACGTGAGATGTAGTATCCTCATAAGCCGGGCCCACTAAATATCTCAGGTCGGTCTTCTCGGCGCTGGGGTAGAAGAATTGGGGATTGATATAGGGAACACCGGGCTCAAGAAATACCGGATGTTGCAAGGACGAGGGTATGTGAGATAACGCTTGATCAACTTCATCCATAAGGTATTTTGGACCGTAGACATTGACTGTAGCTTTGACTATCATTTTGGCTGAATTTCTGCGTTTTCTATCCAGGGCGTTGACACCAATCACGGCTGCGAAAGATACCTGTTGGACTTTTGAAGTGAGGAAAGATAAAGTCAAGACTGTATCAGCGTCAAAAAGCGATCGCTGTTTCGGTTCTGCATCAAGACCGGGTTCTAAACAGCAGGACCCAGCGCCAACCTGTACGCCGAACAAGCAGTACCTCTCCCACGGCCGCGTCGTCTCAGGAAGTTTTGTATCGGAGCACAGTGAGACCGAAACAGAGCATATCTATACACCATGAGACTTAATTTCAACCACCTTGTATATTACTTACCGTTCCGTAACAGATCCTTTGATGCGAATCATTGTCCTCTTCGATCATTGATACCTCTTCTACATAGTCTGTACAGTATGGCTGGTCGAAGTCCATAACTGGTCCATCATAGCCCTCGGACCTGGAGGCAACTGAGCGTCTTTTGGATGAGTTACCAAGTTCTGTGTTATTTTCGCAACATAGTTGCCTTTTCGAGAACCCCATCATATTGAATGTCTGAGGTAGATAACGTGCGTTTTGTTTGATCCAGTTTGACGTTGGCAGGATATGTTGATGACGTGTGAGGACTGAGTAGGAGAGATTATTCGAGCGAGCGAAGCGCCGAGCCTTGTTGAAGAATTGTGACCTGGCCTTTGCCTAACCAGGCTGTGCATATAGTAAATCTCCACCGCGTATACACCACCAATGACTTCACAGTCATTTGGAGTCACATGATGCATGTCAGCAAGTAATTCTGCCTTGGGCTAAAACGGGGTTGAAATAATTCTGTCACTTACAAATCAAATATATCGCTATTCCACCACCCATTGTTAGCCAAGCACCACCGACGTTCGACATCGTGCCTACATATCGTTATCTAGAGTATGGCGTCTTCACCGCGACATAGCTTGGAAAGGTCCATGAACCAATTCCGACGCGAACTTACCGATGCCCAAATAAAAGAGATCAGCGGCGCGAATCGGATATCTATCAACCGTGAAATTCAGAAGATACAAATCAAACTCGGGGGTGAGAAGAGCCTTTGTAGGCTAGGTAGAATGAGTAGGTTCCTGGACACAATGGAAGAGATCGAAAAACTTGTGTCAATATTCCTGAACGTTAGTGAAGCAGTCGCATTCATTTGGGTAAGCCTCTTGGTTTTCATCTAGTAGCTTCCAATTTATTAAAGCATATAGGGCCCCGTTAAGCTTGTTCTCATGATAGCGACAACATGGACGAATAGTATCAAAAACATCATTGATGTCTATGAGGAAATTGCAATCGCACTCGACAATTTGGCTGTATTCCGCAACCTCATCAGGCATGATGAACAGTTGAAGCGGATGCTGGAAGACTACTTCTCCGATATCCTCCGTTTCCATAGTTCCATACTAGAAGTTTTCTCTAAACCTGGTTTGTTTCAAGGTTCCTCGCTTAATTAGCCACCGTTAACCATCATAGACTGGAAACGGATGTTCATGTTCATCTGGAGAGAATTCCGACGAAATGTCAAGCCCATCATAGAAAGCCTGAAGAGAAAACAAGCTATGTTATCAGACGATAAACTTCAACAGCATGCGATCCTCAAAAGCGTTCAAGATTCCGATCTATACGCAAAAGATCAATTTGGTCAAATACAGTCGGGTCTAGATGATGTAATCAATTTGGAAGAAGCGAGAAGACAGAAGCAAGAGATTGAGCAGATCATGTCGTGTTTGGAAAGAAAGTTGAATGTTTCTCTGGCGCAGATCATTAGCCAACTGGAGCTTCCAGACATGGTTATTGAATCTTCAGGGAGATGGGTTCTCTCTAACTTACGTTTCCAATCATGGGAAGTCAACGAGTCATCGGAAGGATGTGTTCTCTATCTGAATGGATGCCCCGGTGCTGGTAAATCTCTACATTGTTACTTTTGGTGCCTTTGGTTGCTAATGCATGTCGTGATACACAGGGAAGTCTACTCTCGTGAGAACAATTATTCGTTACCTCAAAGACAAGCCATCTCGTCAAACCCCAACTCACCCTTTGTTGGTTTACTTCTTCTTCAAGCACAACGATGCGGATCGCAAATCATTTAGATCAATGCTTTGCCATATCATCACTCAGATAATCAACACTGATGGTGTGATGATGCGGTTTGCCTATGACAAATGCTCTTCTATGGACTACCTTGATCTTCCATTTCTTAAGAGCCTGGCCTCGGATTGCCTGTTCTCGCAGCGCGATATTACTATCGTTCTTGATGGCCTTGACGAGGCCAAGGACAATGAGCCTGAAAATGTTCTCAAGTGGTGTTTATATGAGTTGCTCCGAATGGCCCCATCTCGAGGTTGTCGCATCAGGCTCTTGATCTGTGGGCAAGAAGACGGAAGGATTGAACCTCTTCTTTCGTCTTACCCACAAATTCGACTTCACACAGCCGATCTACACAGAAAGGACATTGAAGAATATTGTAAGGGACAGGCTTCCGTTATTCGTAACAGGTTCCGGCTTTCTTGTGATGATGAAAATGATTTAATCCTCAAAGTTTCAGAGGCAGCAAAAGGTATGAACAAAGAAGGGACGCTTTGGGATATCGAATTGAAGACACTAACACTCACCAAGGAATGTTTCTGTATGCTAAAGTGGTTTTATCAAATTTGGCATCGATGGGGTCAAGGAAGGAGTACAAAGCACAGCTGGAAGACAACGAGTTTCCACGCGATCTGGATGAAGCGTAAGTATCCTTTTATGTATTCTTACTTGACTAACCGAGATACACAGATATGAACGTATTATTCAGCGTGTAATTCATGCCGCTGGACCGTCGGCACAAACAAGCGCCAAAAAGATTCTTGGTTGGGTAGTATGTTCAGAGCGACCACTTCGATGGAGAGAGATACAGTCAAGATTCTGTATCGATGTAGTTCAGGGACTATGCGATCCGGATGACGTTCGTGCAGATAACTGCAAACAACTTTGCAGTTCTCTCGTTGATGCTACAGACTGCGAAATGTTTCCGGGGGTCGAGTCTGAACAAACTATTAACATAATTCACGAAACAGCAAGCAAGTAAGCTAAGGCCCTTAAACATTCCTGGTGGTGGCTGAAGCTAATCATGACAAAGATATCTCGTATACACCAATACCATTGACCTTATGCGAGAGCACATCGCCATGTCCCTCTTTTGTTGCCGTTATCTCAGTTCCAGACCATTTCTCGGTATTGCAAGCGACCAAGTGTGCGACGTTCTTCAGTCAGGCTACTTCGGTTTCATGGACTATGCTGCTGCGTATTATCAGTCACACGTCGACAAAACCGAGCCCCTCAACATGGATATTGTCTCTGACTTAGACTTAAATATAGCCACAGCCAAAAATGCTCTATCGGATCTGGAAAAGGCCTATCAGAGAACTGACACAGATGGAATAGCTGACATAGAAGTGGTCGCAGGGTCCACTGAGGAAGCTAGCAAGCTCCTAGCGCAATCCATACAAGACAAGGTGATCGATATAAGAATGATGATACACACCCAGTGGGATGACCTGTCCCAAAACACAGGTTTCAAAGAATTGGAAGGCGAAAAAAGACACAAATGCACGAGACTTCAATGCCCCAAGTTCCCTGTTGGATATCCGAACGAGGACCTACTGCGACAGCATCGCGCCAGTCACGAACGTCCTTTCAGGTGCAAGGAGGAAAGCTGCTTTGCCTATGTCGTTGGTTACACCGCACAAACCGATTTGCAACGTCACAATCAGAAATTCCACAATGAAGAGTCCCGAGCAAAGATATCGTTCCCAAAGGAAAACAAAGCTGGAGAACACGAGTTAATCAGTGCTTGTAGATCTGGAGATCTGAAACACGTCAAACTCCTTCACCGTTTGGATGCCGATCTTTCGGGTGCATCACTTCCAGATTCGCCTTTGATGGTTGCTTTTAAAGCTAAACATGGCCATATATGCAAATACCTCGTCGAAAACGGAGTCGATCCTTTCGTTATACCACATCGGGGAATGAAAGCAACACCCATCGACCTTGCAATCCGTACGAAAGACTTTGACATGTTGGAATTATTTCTATTTACTTGTCAACAAGTCACATCCCCTCTCAATGAGGCGCATCTTGAAAATTGTATCGGAAAAATAGTGTCTTCATACCCACCTGGGGTAGAAATTTTGCTACAATTGTCGATCAAAAATCAAGGAGAGGAGGGTTCATTGGTAATCGACTCCATTTTAGTTGATCGAATAGCATTTCTTTTCGATGACTGGAGATATAAACTGGCCGCCTACCCGGGTAGCCTGGATTTGTATGACCACTGGGATAATTTCACACTCGGACACTCAACATTTCGTGATCTCTTTCCGAAACTCTACTTTCAGGGAAAGTTCTTTCCTGACCGCAGTAGTAAAGAGTACAAGATCTGTCAACGGATTATCAGCGAAAACAAGTTCTTCCTTCATATTGCACTTGCCGGAAGGAACTACCGTCTTGCTACGTTTTGGATGGATATTGACACCCACAAGCTGATGCAGATCCAAGATGAAAAGAACAACAGTCCTCTGCATGTTTGCATTATGGAATCTTGTAACAGCGCTTGTGATACATGTATTCTCATGGTTGAGCGCCTTGTCAAGCTTGACACCAAAGGACTTGCACATAAGTCCAACAACAATGGTCAGTTGCCAGTCCATACCGCATTATTGAGATGGGGAGATTATCCACGAATATTGTTGCAGAGACTGTTGGAACTATGTAAAGACTTGAATTACAAGGATAAACGGGGCTCCAGTCCATTACACTATGCGCGGACTGCGGAAAATATGCAAATTCTGGTACGTCACAAGGGTGTCGATCTTTTCAGCAGAAACAAGGAAGGGCAAACTTGCTTTATGACGCTTTTCAAAAGAGATGACACCTTCAACGAGGATATTATGCGAATTCTTCTGGAGGCAGACATAAGACTGGCATGGACAGCTGAAAAGTATGGGCAATGTTTCACACCCCTTCACTATGCATTATTGGCTGGCAGATGGAAAGATAGGAAAGATCCGAAAGGAAACGGCTATGGACCCTCGAGAATTGCCAAGTTTCTACTTGACCTTCCGGAAGTCGAACAGGTCCTCCAGGCGTATGCAGCCGAGCCAAGCCCAGATTGTCGAGCAGTAAGAGCCTATGCTGTGAGAGAGAAGCTAGGTCATGCGTTGGAAATTATGGACAAGATTGGATTTGGGCTGTCTGCTACGAACGAGGTGGACGGATAGAAAAAGTCTTTAATTACGGAGACATTTTGTGTAGAATGCTAAACAAGTAGGACATATTTTATTTTTCTATGCTTCAGCTGCATCCATGGCCCATGGGTTAGACACATATTGACCGCCATGTTGAGTAGTTTAGCGTCTAACCCTTCTCAAATATATTATTGGATGCTAAGAAGTGGCTTGCGGCTGAACTAATTTGCAAGCTCCAGACATGTTCTTCGTTCTCGCTTTTCATCTATCCTGTGCGGGGTCATTTTCAAGCACGTTAGGTAAAACTGGCCTGTTTCAACTTGGCGACGAACAATCATGGCTCCCATTAATCCAGATACTCCAGTGTCACTATCATATCCTGCACCCGCCGTGCCAATACCGACCAAGACATGGCATACTTACTTTTCCTACGGTATAGGCCACACAGAGTACGACACCATTAAAGGGCAGCAGAACGCGTGCATCCGAACACTTCGACAAGAAAGAAAGATAAAGACCCAGTGGTTCTTGAAACCACCCGCCGCTGAAGGCATGCCGCAACTAGGTGCCAACTACGAATCTTCCACGCAAAGTGCAACATTTCCGTATCCAGAAGCTTTTAAGAAAGTCATGTTTCCAGCGACTTCTGTCCCTCGACGTGATGAGGAACATGGAAATTCGGGTAGTGATTTGGCTGAGCATCGAAGTCCAAGACCATCAGGAGCAGGGAAGATCAAGAAAAAGAGTTTCTTTTCGACACCCGTTTTCGGCGTGTCACGTACTACAGCAATTGAGGTCGAGTCACGGATCCAGCCGACATATGTCGTTTTGGGCATATTTCCACGCGGCGCTCTCAATCCCAAGGAAAGAATTGTGTTCATCGATGGACCAGAGCAATTCTTCTCAAAGCTCAGTTGGGCGACCTTTCGTCTACGCGGGATGAGAGGAACACTGTTATCGTTAAAGCATCTCGCGGGATTTAGATTATACAAGGTGTGTCTGTTTCAATAACAAGTCTCAGTTTGTACTGATAAGTCTAGTGCGACGTCAACACTGGAGCGCATACCCGAGTAAATGTAGATGCCAATGGAGTTGGTGACTTGTATCTCCTATTGAGTACATACAAAAGCTGGCACATCCCCCGACACATCTCTCGAGCATGGGCAGATTGGATCCATCGTACCCTTAACGACGGGCAACTTGACGTACTACAAGGTGAATACGCTCTTGAACTGGTTCTAGACTGGTCGATTACGCGCATCTCAATTGTGGTCTTAGTACCAGTCCTACTGAGTCTGGCTATCGGAATATGGCTCAACGCAAAGGCTTGGACGGATCTTGCGACGATACAGACCGCTTGGGGTACTGCTTCATACATTGTAACTGCTGGGGCATGTGAGTTGACCCAAGATGCCTTGTGATCTTATAGATAGTTAGTAAGCTAACAGGAAACAGTACTAGCAGCAATGTTGGGATTCTTGGATATCGCGGACAAATAGCCGAGAGCCTGATTTGTTCCATCACATGTTAGGTCTATCACAACCACCATGTTTTCAGCTCCTGCAGCCACTTCTGACTTGGATTGCAAATTTTCAATCAGGCTCGGCAGTATTTGCCAATCAAAGCCGAATGTGATGGCTGGCCTCAATTGACATGGTAGACTGTGTGAGCTCGTTACTCTAACAACCTTTTCTTATTCCAATATTGACCTTTAACCTGTCATACAAACGACAAATATGGAGCATATCAATGAACTTCACACTGTGACTGGAGCCTGATTTACAGGCTTAACATATGGTGTTCACAACTTGGCGTTAGTTCAATGTCCAGCTGATATTGTGTCGCGTTGAGATTGGTGAGCATGTCACCCAACTGAGAAGGATCTATACTACCGTCACACAGCGCTACCATGAGATGACAATGTAGAATCCTATTCTTACTTATTGTAGAACTGAGGGGAACTCCGCTTCGAATATCAGCATCGCATGTTCTAGGGAGAAAAAGACGGGGACCTGCAACTGAAATTTCCGTCAGTTTCTATCAATTCAACTACTTCATCATTCTACTTTGTGGCCATATTCCTTTGATCCCACACAAATTATATCACTATTTGGCTATAACCCCTCTCAAAATTCATCTCGAATTAAATGGATAACCTTTTTCATTCGCCGCCAAGTTACAAGAATCGACGCAGCAACGATCGATCCGCTTACGACTCCATCACTAGCGAGCAACACCATGCACTAGGTGTGCCCAAGAAACGAAACCTCTGTGATCCGTCAGAGGTCGCAGCACTCCTTCTGAGCATCTGCTGTAGCATCACAGGTCTCATATGTTGCTTCCACCGTGCAACCGCCGCGAACGTTGGACAGAAGTACCAACTGATAATCGTCGGGTTGATGTTGTCTATCATGGACCTCTGCACAAGCAAGCTCTCGACCACTGTGTTTCTCCAGCTCGAGACACGATGGGCTAGTCTCTTGCAAAATTACGATGTCATTGTCAAGAGGAGTGTTTTGGGTAGTCTACTCAACATGCGTCGAGGGTCGCAGCGGTGGACACTTCTCTTGTCTGCCTCGCTTGTCTTCCCGCTCCTTCTCAGTGTCGGCTATAAAACATTCGTCGGGGGAACAATCACAAATCAAGTATTTGCGAGTGGTGGCGAATATGGACTCACTGGTCCCGTTGGCCTCGCCAGGTTTTCTGCTGGCTCTTCTCTCATGGTAAACGCGACTATCCCATTGATGTTCAACAATATAACCAAACTTCCTTCTCGCCCCCAGCCTTTCGGCTTCAACATGCTGGTGCTTCCCAACAAGTCCATCACAGTTGTCATGTTGGACGGACCAAGCCCATCGTATGTCAATACGATACGGTCCGAGCTTGAGGGCCAACAGTATTACATAGTGGCGGCCGATGTCAATGGGTTAGCATGGCATCTTGACAATGAAGTTGACCAACATCGCGACGATCAAGAGTGGTGGGATAAGCTTTACAAAGCAAGTGACGATGACTCTATAAACCAAATATCACTTTACAAGTGGAAGAAATGGTTATCAACACTGTGGCCTCAGGGGCAAGTCAAGCAATTCTTTATCCTTCTCACCCCTCATGAGTCAAACCGCAAGGTCAAACCTTCAAAGGACCGATTTCGAAAGGAGGCCTTGTATTTCACAAGACAGCAACTGCACTGCAGTGGAAAATGGAAAATCACACGAAGCTCCGTTGACTTGATTGATGGTAGTTGCGATGGCGGTAGCTTCGATAAAGAATTCCCTGATGGATGTCGGACACTTCACCTCAACGACGCTTCGTTCATACTGGCCGATTTTGTCGGCGACTTGCTAACAGATAAACTTGACGAAGCATCCCAGATACAATTTACGGCTGCAATTTCGTCTATGCTTTGGTCTCGACTGACAGCCTACTGTGGCATTGGAGCTCCAACAAATCACTTATCGTCGAAAGACATGGAAATGTTCAAGTACCATAAGCAAGACGAAGCTTGGAAGACGGTTGGTGTTTTAAAGCGTACTCCTCTCTTGGCACTAGTGCTTCTCGCTCAACCCATTGTTGGCCTGGTTCTATTAATTGTTCGCATCGTGTATTGTTCGGCACCTGTCTCTGGTGGCTTTGGTCTCATTAGTGTTTTGGCCGGCCATGGGCCGAGGAAAGGCAATCTTTTGACCGGCGCAGGACTATCCGGGGAAGTCAATGAAGGCATTCAGGTTGACTTCAATATCAATGGAGAAATATTTGAAGATAGCGGCGAGAGGGTGCAGTTTGAGCTAAGGAGAGCTAGGCACTCTATGCCCCAAGGTCGGAAGAAGCTTAAGTCTAGAGTCAAGTATCACTGATGAAACAGGGGAGAATAACATCGAGGATTGCAAATAAAGATGGCCTAACGGATTGTGGGAAGTTTGTATGAGAATTTCCTTGATTTGTGTTTTACTTTCATGTTTAATTATTGCAATGGTTATATTGTGAGGATAGCCGATATTAGTATAACATCTTAGTTACAGTCCCCTCATAACTTTTAATCTCAACGCAATCTATATCGAAACAGCAAGAGTCTTGTGTAGCCTTAGCATTCAGTGCATAAATATTTGTGGCCATGATTGGTCGTTAAATGGGAAGTGGCTGACCCGAGTCCAAGCAGTATCACCAACACCCCTGCTCAATTGGCTCTTCCAGCCTGATAACAGCACCAGTTTTCCTCGGCCTTACTTCACAACTTTGGAGCAAGTCGCTCCTCATATCCATCCTACAGTCTATGTAGCAGAGCTCATTCTCCGATTTCTATCAGTAATGCCTTTGCGGACGTGTGATTTTGAAAGTTGCCGTAGATCGGCTGTCCGAACTATCGGTGACTGTGTCCTCTGCAAACAGCCATTTATGCTCGAACCATCTTCAACCTCAGTTCCATGGCTGTCCCAGGTGGGAGGTGAGTTTCCTTCACTTCTTCTATAATTACTCACTAACCCTTCAATTATCAAAATGCCGACTCTTACGATCCTGCCGCCCGGGATGCTGAAATGCTTGAGCTCAGGAACCTCATTGACAAGATTGATACCCGTGCGTTAGAGGCACGAGCCAGTCGTTTACGTCACGGAATTCCCTGCTCTATCCCTTCGCTCCAGTATAACAGAGCAACTAGAACCTCTGTAATGGGGGGCATGAACTATCATATTGATGTTCGCTTTGACGATGGAATCATCTGGATAGCCCGAATCCGCAGGATCAATGCTACATCCCCTCCTCCAGCACTGCGAGATTATATCCTCCGTAGTGAGGTTGCAACCCTCTTGTTCCTAGACAAGACTGCTATTCCCGCTCCAAAAGTTCACGACTTTGCGCTTGAGAACCCAAACAACCCTGTCGGATTTGGTTTCATCTTGATGGACAAGTTACCTGGCAGATCTTTGAGATGGTTCCTTGCGACTCAGCAGTAAAGAAAAAAGGTTATGGACCAACTGGCGGATACCTTTGTCGAGTTTCAAAAATACCCCTTTGACCTTCTCGGTTCCCTCGATAGTCCTGGAGGGTCCCATGTCGGTGCGTTTGCGCGAGAATCTCTCACTAATTTTACGCATTCTGAAATGCGAACCAGCGGGCCCTTTTCCTCTTTACAAGAATATCACGCATCCTCAATTCAACTCATCTTGGACTTAATTGTCCGGGACGAGATGTACTCGCAACAAGCAGTAGATGCCTACCTAATTCACCAATATCTCATCGACTTGGTCCCCCATATTTTACCCGCAGTCCATGATGACGAGGAATTCTATCTCAAGCACGCAGACGATAAGGGAGATCATATCCTGGTACATGAGCATTTCACTATCACTGGAATTATCGATTGGGAGTGGGCTCACACTGCGTCACCTGCACATGCCCTTTAACTCTCCCATTGGTTTCTTACCAGTTTTAGACTTTTACAGTGGTAGCAACGACCTGGGCGATGACGAGGTCATTTTCGCACGCCTACTTGAGGAAAAGGGTCATCGAGATCTGACCCGTTTTGTTCGGAATGGTCGCTTACAGCATAGATTTTCTTTCTGCTGTGGATATGATCTCGCCGACTGGGATGGATTCCTAGGTCTCTTCAGAGGACTTCGAGATGCTGTAGGTGTGGATGAGGGTTTGGAATGGGATGAGTGGAAGACTGCCGCATTGAAACGTTACCAGGAAGATCCTGGGCTCCAGTTGCTGTTGGCTAGACATTAGGACTCATTGATAAATTGATTTATGAGGATTAATCAACTTACCCTCTCGACGACCCACAGAATATTATCCTTTATAGACCGTACACATAGCTGTTGCGCTTTGGACGCCGTCTTACTTCGGATCGCTGTCTGTGGGAAACCTTCAGAAGAGCCTTTCAATATCTAAAGAGTCTCAAAACCGCTTTCGGTTTTCTTCTTGGGAGTTATTCCCATGTAAGCATGGCTCTTACCGGAGGTGAAGTAGATGCTCGCAATCATCGTCGACAACATTTCATAGACTTCACTGAGGCCAGCTACAGACAAAGATGTATCGACGATAGTCAGGCGGTCTCTCCATCACGATGTTGCCCAGGTAATATTTAAACGTTCCATTGTGAAATAGTGTATTCTATCTTAACGCCCCAGAGATTGAACACATTTGTTCTTATCTTTCCCAAATAGCAAATCTCACGGTTTATTCGAAATGAATCCTCCAAAGCTCCCGATCAATCCCCGCAGTAAAGTCGCTTCGTGTATGCATCATCAAAATATTATCACTCACCAGGATATCACCCTTTTCCCAAGCATAATACAGCGCAACTCTGCGATCGTAGAGAACCGAGTCAATAGTATCGCAGATGGCTGCACTCTCTGTGGTCTCTAATCCATCGATCGTGACTTCAGAAGCATCAAATACCGTCTTGGACTGAGGCCAAGGCTCATGGTAGCGAAGACACGGCTTTCCAGTAGTGGGATGGTCGATGGCCAGCGGCAGACCTTTGAGGACTGTGTTGTCGAATGCCGATGTTGCAACGGTCCAGGTGAGCTTTGAAATGTTCTTCTTTAGCCATGTTGGGAGATACTTGAAGAACAATGTTGATGAAGAGAAAATGGTGAATCCGGTGTCTCTGGGTGATGCTGTGGCGCCCTGGAACAGTTGGAACCTTATCACTCAGTTAGTTACTTAATCAGTGTTAACAAACATGGTACTTACTGTGGTGGTGTCGAAACTGTCTTCTCATTTCCATCCTCATCGGTCTGCTTCACAACCTTGAATAAGCCATCGTAGTGGAATGGCATAGGCTCAGCCGAGAGAACATTGTTCAAACCTCTCCCATCATCACCGCGATCTTTGACTTCCAGCAAAAGTCCAAACTTCCAGGGCAACGGGGTTCCAAAGCGGTGACTGAGATCAATGAAACGGTCGCGGTTGGGCTTCTTGACAAATCCCTTGAGAACGACTGGAGAATTGATTTCTGACAGAGCCCGAACTTTCTTTGTGTCGATATCATCGAGAGTCAAAGACCCAGGTCCATTGCTAGGACGAATGATCACACCAGCAGGATACATAGGGTCAACGATGATGCCACCCTTATCCTCAGCCCATGACAGTAGAGGTGATTTCTCACGATAGTAGGAGGGTCTCCCGCCATCGTAAACCAGTTCGAGAGTGGTATCGCTCTCGAATTCTGATCGCATGCCTGTACGAATCGTACCATCCAATCTGTACGCTACACTACAATGCCAAGGAGTAGTGTAAATCGAATCAGTTGGCAACAGGCTGACGGAAAGCTTGGAAGCACCAGTCGATGGATGAATTGATAGTCGGATGTGGTCAGGGTATTTTTGTCGAACAGTGTTGGCAAAGGCCTATAAAATTAGCACAGAACTCATTTCGTCCAGTCATCTTGAAAACTTACATCTCCTCGAGCCATCATCTGCTTCGCAATGTACTCAATCCCCCTCTTGTACTTTGACTTGGTGCGGTTTTCACCAACGGGGTACACTGTCTCCAGATCTGTCTGGAGGAACTTGATGTAGCCACGATAAGTCATGCACTGGTCGTCCGACTGTCGGACCTGTTCCCAGCTCCATCCAGGCTTACTGAAGGTGTTGAGAAGTGCGCGACGAAAGTTTGATGCATTTGCCACGTATGACATCTCATCGAGTTCTCGTGGCAAGTCAATCTCGACAAGATCTCTTAGGCGCGAAAAAGAAATGTTGTGAAATTCCTTTTCGACTGCCAGTGATCGAAGAGTCTCGCCGTATGCCCAGACATCTCTATCTGGGACACCCAACAGGTCTGTTCTTGTTAGTCTAGTCACTCACTGTCACCGTACTTTGACATACCATTGTATACCAGTCCATCCGAGATAATAGTGAGCTTGGCACCTGGCTTATACACGTCTTTGATAGCGCTGCAAAGACCATTCAGATGAGCAAGAGCAATCTCTTCGCCCTTGTCAGGCAGCTTCCCCAACGTTTTTGAAGACGAGTTTGGTGACTTGAATGGGAACGCTGGGAGGCACAAGGGAACTGGGTTACCAGCCTTGACATGTGTGTAGATCAGGGCGATGAATCTAAGAGCTGATTGATCGGATTGTGAACAGATACGCTCATCTTGTCTCATGCGATATCTGCCGATGATGTCGAGAATTCTCGTTGAGGTCTCGAGAGCCTTGTGATCGAGGGTGAGCGGCAATGGCTCGAGAAAGGCATGTTGAACAGACGTTTCAACTGGGAAAGAGGTCACGTGACGAGGACCAGATACAAGAACCATGGCGAATAAAGAAAGGAGCAAGAATTCCAGACAAGTAAATAATGGGATATAGTTACAAGTGAACACCGAACTTGATGAATGATGATCCGAATGTTGAAGACAATGGGAACTGCAGGATAATGAATCTTATAAGCATACCGCGTATCATAGAAAACACGATATCGGAACTGTTTCCATCCATCGCCCCAAAATACCGTTTTCGTTTTACTAAGACAATTCGTCCAAGATACAGAAAAATCTCATCAGTGGGCCATAGTATCCCATGGCAAAACACTTAGCCTCGTCACATCGCCTTATCCGAAAGGAATCGCTTCATCAGGAAGCTGGAAAAATTGTGACAACCCCCCCGTCACCACACGGACAACATCCCAGAGTAGAAGGTATCAGCCCAACCTACGTGGAAGCCAAGCCACATTTGTCGTCACGTTATTTCCTTAACATGAAACGGTTTTTTTATCAATCTGGGTCTACGTTGTAAAAACTTGGATTTGCAAGAGGGAACGGTCCGCTTGGATGATCGGCATCCCGCTCGGCTATCCCACTCGGCTTTTCATCCCATTAGGAACTTTAAGGTTGATGGAAAAGATCGGGCCTTTCTATGGAGTAAGTGCTGGGATATAGTGGTTCGGATGAGACATATCCATCGTTTATCCTTGTGAGGCTGGGGTGGCTTGGTTAGTCTCGATCCGGTAGGTCGTGTAAGAGGTTTGGTTCTCTGATGACTTATCTTGTCTTGTCCCGTGGACCGTTCAAAACTGCCAAATTGAAGTTATTAGCGCCTTGGTCCATCATTTTGAGAAACTGCAAGATTTCAAGAATTACAACATCATCAAAATGGAGCAAGTCGATGTTACGATTGTTGGTGGTGGCCCTACTGGCCTGTTCGTTGCCCTCCTTCTTCAACCATCAGGCATCTCGGTCCGTGTCCTAGGTATGATACATTGATACTCAAGCTAAACAATATCCTAACATAAACGTCCAGACGAGAAGCCTTGCTCTTTAGAACTTGGCCGAGCTGATGCTCTGAACGCCCGAACTCAGCAATACTTTGAGGTTGCTGGCATCCTTGATGAGCTACTCCCAGATGGTCTCAAATGCAACAGTAAGACAACGATGCATTTTTCAATATTTGTAGCTAACAAGGACAGCGAGTTCCACTTTCAAAGATGGCGACTTCAAGTCTCGTCAGAACGAGTGGTGGGTTGGCATTGAGCACGCTTACCACAAGAACTTTCTCATGATCGGGCAACCTGTCGTCGAACAAGTAATGCGCAATCGTCTGGGTGGTTCTGTCAGCTACAACGAGCACGTCATCAGCATCACTGAGGATGAAGATTCTGTTACAGTAATAACAAGCTCTGGTCGAAAGGTTTCCAGCAAGTATGTCGTTGGTGCAGATGGTGCACGATCGTTTGTCAGAAACACTCTGGGTATCAGTTTCACTGGCACCAAGCCTGAAATGACCTGGGCAGTCCTAGATACTTTTCTGGATACTGATTTTCCGGTGTGTTCCGAGATCATTACTTTTGAGCTCAATGGGGAGTCTCGGGTTGCTTGGATTCCGAGAGAGCGAGGAATGTCTCGATTCTATGTTCTGTTGAAGGGTGAGATCACTCAACAGTTGGCGGAAGAGTCAATCAAGGAGCATCTCGCTCCGTACAAAGTTGAGTTTTCGAAGACTGAGTGGTTCAGCACTTTCCACGGTATGTCTGTTACTACTAATTCTTGATTTTCTGCTGACATGTTCAAGTCAAGGAGCGTCTCGCTAGCTCTTTTATCTCCAAGGAAGGTCATGGAAGAATCATTTTGGCTGGAGATGCTGCACACGTTCACTCCGTCAACGGTGGCCAAGGTCTCAACACAGGTGTCTCGGATGCCTTTGCTTTAGCATGGCGTCTAGCAGCACTCGTACGACCTTCCAACCTTACCACCGAATCAATAAATGTCATCCTTCGCAGTTACGATTTTGAGCGTCGATCCACAGCCGCTCAAGTCATCGGAGTGGCTGCAGCACTAGTCAGGGACACGGTACATACAGCCAAGAAGTATGTATCCACAATCGAACGAAATGCCGGCTTCATCACAGGTACGTGGATTTCCGAAATTCCGAGCCAGTCAATTAATAATTATAGGCATGGGTGTCAACTATAGCGATTTCGCCACCCCACTTGTGCAGGGTACTGAACATGGCATATGGAGACCTGGATATAGGTGTCCAGATGTGGTCATGACGGCAACTTCCGGGGAGACGACGCGACTCTATCAGAACGTTGCATATGGAGAATTCATTGTCTTGGCCATTGGCAAGCGTGCTCCTAATGGGTCAATTTCATGTCCTGTTTACACCATCTTGCCTGATGGGACGACCAATGGACATGTTCAGTTGGATCAGGACAGGGACGGTGACAGGACTTTTACTGCGGATTGGGTAAAGAACGATTCGGCTATTGTGATTGTTCGACCGGATATGTATGTCGGATATGCTGGGACTGCTGAAGATGAGGGATGGAAAAGATATCTGGATGCTTACTGTGGGAAGTCTTGATATTATGTAGGGTAGATTGTCTCAAGTCGTGTATTTTTTGTTCATCATCAACTATTTTATCTAAAAGCCTAGTCCATTGCATCTGTCTTTTTATTTCTCTTCTCTTATTGCACATCTTTACAATACCTCTAGCTGTACCATGATGATCGGTCGTAAAACATCGGAATTTTGGACATCTTCGGAATTCTCTAGAAACGTCGGCGAATCATGTTTCCTCGCCGAAACAGCCTTGTTCCAGTCCCTGTCACTCTAAAAACTCCATACATGAAGGATCTACAGTAGTGTGTGCCCTGCAAGGCCCTATCGTTCAAAATTTCCCGTTTCGTCAGGACATGCATCAATGCATGCCGTCAACACTGCATGAACTCAATCGTTTTCGCTTTGCCGCAGTGAAGCATTAATCACATCTTGGCTACGGGATTCCCCGTCTTTCATCCTGGAACAATTTAGCGACAGGAAAAGAAGTTGAATGTTGTCCACCTTCCCAGACAGGCAAGCCTCGGATGTTTCAACAACTTGGCATAGATAATCAGTGACATTCATTACCTAGGTATGCAAAAGTCCCCGCTGTATTTCAGAAGAAAGTCATAGCCAAGGTTTTTTTGGTGGCCAAGACATACAATTCGTAAAGTGGGATGGAAATATTTTTCCATGTGCAATTATTAATCAGTAAAAACGTACGTGTCGAGGCACAGACATTGTACTGCGCCTTGTTTTGCTGTGTTGGCAAGATGTGTCAACTGCCGAGTGCAACCAGGATAGGAAAGTGGAACTATCGTGAAGCAGGTCCTGGATAAACAATAGTAATTAAAACAGAGATTGATAAGCATGGCGGTTGTATTTCGGTCAATTTGTCTTTCATTAGTCGACTCAGACTCTCAATCTCATGATCAGAATTGACAAGAATACCATCAGCTAGGAGTTGACCGTGCTTTTCATTTGCAAAGAGAACTAGAGAGTGACAAACATTCCAGTACAAACTCAATAGTACAGCATCACGTACTATGAGCTATGGACACCAAGAAAACTACAGCCGATGATAGCCCTACTGCTGAAAGCACCTCTTCAGTCGAGGATGCATCACCAAGTCCAATCCCAAATGGCGGATTGATCGCCTGGCTACAGGTCGCTGGCTCATTCTGTCTCTACTTTTGCACATGGGGTAAGCATCCTGCCGATATCACCAACAGAACAAGGGAAGGACTAACAATGGCATGCTCCAGGTCTCATAGCAAGTTTCGGAAGCTTTCAGACAATTTACGAGCTCGACCAGCTTTCCTCCCATACGCCCTTCCAAATATCCATCATCGGCTCTCTACAGACCTTTTTAATGGTCTTTTCAGGCTTCATTGTCGGTCCGGTATATGACTCTGGCTATTTCCGACATTTACTTGCTGTTGGCTCCAGCTTTATTGTGATCGGCACCGTGTTGCAGAGTCTGAGCACAAAGTACTGGCAATATCTTCTTACCCAAGGGCTGATGATCGGTATTGGAGCTGGCTGCCTTTCGATTCTGAGTGTCGCGGTTACTTCATTATGGTTCACTACGAGATTGGCTCTTGTAAATGGGCTTGCAGCTTGCGGTAGTGGACTTGGCGGGTAAGTCGATAGTCTCCTTGCATACCTTTCGTTACTAACGACATGCCAGCGTGCTACTGCCCATTATGGTAAGGGAACTCAACGAACAGACAAGTTTACCTTGGGCGACGAGATCTATGGCTTTACTGCTCTTAGTTCTTCTCGCTTTCTCAAACCTCGTCCTTCGACCTGGCCCCAAATCAGGTGGACCAAAACAGCGCAGACAGCTTCTTGATAAGACAGCGTTTACAGATTGGCCTTATGTACTGTTTGTCCTAGGCTGTTTCTCTGTATTCCTGGGAATGTATACACCTTTTGTTTATGTTCAAAGCTACGCTCTCGACAACAACATCGCTTCCGCCAATTTGGCTGGCAACCTGTTGGCGATCCTCAATAGTAGTTCAATATTTGGGCGTATTCTTCCCGCTTTCCTTGCTCAGAGACTCGGTCCCATGAACACCATCATTGGTGCGGCAGTGTTACTCGCCACCACAAGCCTATGTCTCATCTCTGCAAACACTACTGCGCGACTACTTGTTGCAGTGATAAGTCAAGGCTTTTTCACGGGATCATTCTTCGCGCTTCAGCCAACTATCTTTGTTAGACTGACAAGCGATGCGCGAAGGATTGGGACAAGATTTGGAATGGCCTTTTCGGTCATGTCGGTCGCGTTGCTGTTTGGTCCTCCCGTTGGCGGCGCCTTGAGAAAGAGTATGGGATATACAGCTTCATGGGTTTGGGCGGGCTTGACTATTTTTGTGGGAGGCATGTTGATATTGTGTAGTAGGCTTCTGAAGGACAGTAAGTCCTTGAGGTTATGATACGATAAGATATTAGCACAAAATCCTAATTAGAATTTGTCTTGAAAATGTCTTATCTATGTGATTGGTCAAATCGTATGACTGTCTTACAATGTCTTGTGTTGCATTTGGGGGCCATGCCACCCACCGGTGCCAGAGAATCATTTATCATCCCGCACCAAGATGTACTATAAATAAACCGATAATGGCTTCCAGTCCTACCAATTAAATCTGCTTACTCTTTTTATATATCAGGCTGTGAACCGTTATTGTCTTGCCCAGCCCCCAGAGCCTACCTTAACTTCAGAACTATCAGGTATTCATGCAAGCCAATCACTTCTAGCCCTACGCCACCACGACTCCCGGTGTAAAGTTGCACAAGTGCTACTTCTCAGTATGTCGTGACACCAGTTGCGTCCTGTCCCGCCTCGGACTTTTATCTATATTAAAGACCGTCGTACTCCGCCACGTCAGCAGTCCTTTCGTATTCCATCATCATAAAACAAGCAGAGTCCCGATCAAATCCCGAGATAGATTGTCTCAGATTCCTGTCAAGTCTATTCCAACGTCATGTCTCTCAACACACCCGCCGCGGGCCAATCTGCCCCTGTCAATAATCCCGAGGCTATTTCCTCTGGTCGCCAGGATTTGTTGTACAACTATTCCACCGGAAATGTGGACGTGCCGCGCGGTTTCAAATATCGCCAGTACCGGATCTTCGGATATACTCTTCCTTGGTATGCGTCGCCAAGGATCCAGTTGGGCATGGTTGCATTTGTATGCTTCATGTGTCCCGGCATGTTTAATGCGTTGAATGGAATGGGTGGTGGTGGAAGGGTTGACACCAAACTGGTGAACGACATGGTAAGACCTCTTTGTCCAGCTCGCATTCATTGCTGACAGGCTACAGAACACAGCCTTGTACAGTACTTTTGCCGTCGTCGGCTTTTTCGGTGGCACCTTTGTCAACAAACTCGGTGTGAAACTGACACTAGCCCTGGGTGGTATCGGCTACGGTATCTACACCATCAGTATCCTTCTATACAACCACTTTGGAAACGATATCCGAGGTTTCAACATCTTTGCTGGTGTTCTTCTTGGATTTTGCGCGGCGATGCTGTGGACTGCTCAAGGCACGATTATGATATCGTATCCACATGAACACCAAAAGGGACACTATTTTGCTTGGTTCTGGGGGATCTTTAACCTAGGTGCTGTCATCGGAAGTCTTGTAAGTTCCCAATTTTAGACATTCCATTCATGTGTCTTGCTGATACCTGTCTTAGATCCCACTTGGTAGCAACATCAATAGCCAGGGAAACGTAAATGTTAACGACGGCACATATATCGGTTTCATCGTCCTTATGTTCTTTGGCGCAACCCTGGCGTTACTACTCTGCAACGCAAACGATGTCGTCCGGAAGGATGGTTCGTATGTTATCTTGATGAAGAATCCGACATGGCAAAGCGAACTGCTCGGCTTGTACGAGACGATCAGATTTGAACCCTTCGTTATCTTTCTGTTTCCCATGTTCTTTTCGTCGAATTGGTTTTACGTTTACCAGCAAAATGCCGTCAACGGGGCGTATTTTGCGACAAAGGCTAAAGCTCTCAACAGTCTCCTGTATTGGCTTGCACAGATTGCTGCTGCTGCTATATGGGGATACCTGCTCGATCTTGAATATCTGCGCCGTTCTGTCAGAGCCAAGATTGCTCTGGTGGTTCTATTTGCCCTTACCTTTATCGTGTGGGGTGGAGGCTATGTGCATGAAAGAACATATACGCGAGCAACGACTGAAGAAATGGGGAAGGATGGGGGCAAGGAATGGGATGATGCAGGGTATGCTGGACCTCTTGTTTTGTATATCTTTTATGGCTTCTATGACGCTGCATGGCAAGCTACTGTCTACTGGTATGTCTCATCACACCTTCACTGTTGTGTTACTAACCCGTGTAGGTTCATGGGCGCTCTCTCCAACTCTGGCCGTCGCTGCGCAAACTACATTGGCTTCTACAAAGGCATCCAATCAGCCGGCGCCGCAATCTCAAACAACCTGGATGCCAGAAAGGTATCTTTCGAAGCACAATTCATCAGCAACTGGATTCTTTTGGCTTCGTCACTGGTCATAGCTGCACCCGTCATCTTTCTCAAGATTCGCGATCATGTTGCGATGGCAGAAGACCTTGAGGGGACAGATGAAACTCTGGCGGATGTAGCTCCGACATATGTCCTTACCCATCCCCGTCACAACGTGGAGACTCATGACAGTAAGGAATCGAAGCAGAACGGTCCCGGGTTTACTGCAGTCTAACTGTGATTTGCAGTGGAATTTGATGATTTTGATAGCTCTACCAAGCTACTGCGCCGTTGGTGAGGCGTTATTTGAATTATTGGCATTTAGTTGGCGGATCATAACCAGAATTATTGCAGTACGGGGATTCGAACAGAATGATTGATAGTTTAGTAATTAGTTACCTCATCTACCTATATGGTTAGGAACTTGATGCCTCGCCTACGGCTTTGGTACATTAATTCTTCTTCGTCGTCTAAGAGTAATACTTTGAGCTCCGGAAAAGTACCATCATTGACCAATTCTAACACATAGTCTTTGCTTCGTTAAAGTCCTCAGTATTAGTCTTCTTTACTGTCATATCAAGTTTTGCCATCATTGACCGCTTAGCGTAGTACTCCGCACGTCACAGATTCGTTAATCGTGAACGATCAACAGTTCCATACCTTGCAACATTATCCAGACCTTGGTGAAACTATTACCTGGAATATATCAGAGCTAAAATAAATCAAGTACGTATTTTGCATTTACCATGTATTAATCTCCGCTGACCTGCAACAGACAAGACGTCATCGCAGCAATAGAAACTCTTACAATTATCGCATCAACATGTCAATATCCGAACGAGACGAGTGGATCCTTTCCCAAACAGCAACTGAGTTGGAGGAATTGAGAGACGAGGACGACTTAATCCATCTTGACGAAGCCATCACCTTTTGCAACTACCTCGACGGAGAGATAACAGCCACAGCGGCTGCACAAAACATCACCGTCATGCTGCGGCCAGCAATGCAGCACTGTGAATACAAGCCCCATGGTACACAACGCATAATGTCTTTTATTATTTACTACTTGTGGCGATTCTACGACGACTGGGAAAAGATCCTAGATCTCCTAGTCGCTCTTCAGAACCTCCCCTCTGTTCCCGGCGTGCCTTGGTCGAGATTGCCACGATTCAGGGAATTGTGGGATCAATTCTATTTCGAGAACCGGAGAATCAGCCATGCCATCTCATTGTTCAAAAAGGTTGGGACTTTGGAAGCAAATATGTATCTAAGGGGTCTATACCCGGTGGACGACAATTGGGCCTACAGGGCCATCAATTTAATCGGGCTCGAAGGATCGGACCTCGAACTCGTCATTCATGAGATACACCCATGGCTTGACCTCGCAGGGCCAACATTGGTGAAAAATATGGAGCCAGCCCAAGTCAAGTGTTTTGACAGGGCTGTGAGGGGTCGGAGAGAAAAGACATACAGCATAGAAGCTACCATGTACGAGCATTGGGAGCACTGGAAGAAGAGATTCTTGCAGATCAGCTGCGATGAAGGGTTTCTGTCACCCGAATCCAGACTGGTGGCAGGGAAATGTTATGAGATTATGAAGGGTCTTGTCGTTGCCCAGCCTGATCCTCCTACGGACACATGAACCAATATCTTGACAACGACTATCCTTCCGACTTCTCTCCCCTCACATCCTTTAGCATCTTTGTCCTTTCAGAGTCCGTCTGATCTCCCGTGTTCACTGTTCCTTCACGCTCAACCATCATAATGACCGCATTCTCTGCAACTGGCTTATGCGTCACACCCTTTGGCACGACATACATATCGCCTTCCTTCATCACCACTGGCTCTTCGCCTTGGATCTCCATTGTCAACTTTCCGGACAGGAGATAGAAGAGTTCTTCTGAGTCTGGGTGGGCGTGCCAGATGAATGCACCGTCGATTTTGGCGACTTTGACGTCGTGGTCGTTTATTGAGGCAACGAGACGAGGGGACCACTTTTCGGTGAAGGAGGAGAGGACTCCGGGTATCGAAGTTGCTTGAGGCATATTTCTTGTATTCGGGTGTGTTTATAAGGTTGAGAAACTTGATGGTGATTGTGGTTTCTTTATTCACCCAAGGTTGGAGGCTTTTATATTGTTGTCTCACCTTTGGAGTTCGCGGATGACGCTCCACTCTGTTGTTTGCAGGGCGTCAGCAAGGGCGCAGGCTAAGGAGCACCATGTGGGGAAATAAACGATTGAGGATTGGTAATCCCACAAATTCTATTGCTTTCTGTCGATCGACGTATCTCCATTTAATTACCTCGAATAACTAAACTAGCTCGTAGTTAATTCTAACCTACGTTGTGGCTCAGTTGCTGGCCTGAGCCATGACATTGCAACATTTAAGCATGCCTCCAAGATAGGTGACGATAACGATAAGGAACAGGTGCCCACATAAAAATAGCATCTTCGAACAGTTCTACCAGCTTTGTAACAGCTGCTATTGATGCGTTTGACTGAATCTTTGCTGAGTTTGGCGTTTCTCCTTGGGTTTATCTCGATTAACATTTTATCGAACGTTATTGGGTAGCCTGTAATGTTAATTTGTCAAGATACGATTCCTGTAGTGTTGATATTCCATTATATGCTCGATGACGTCTATATTGAAACGTAGAGTTTGTGAACAACATGGGCTTATGTAGATAATTCATTATGCAATGATCCCAATTAGGCTTTGAAGTTCAGGCTGTCCAGAACAAGATGCAGACTCATTTATCCAACAATCTAAAATTGGGTACCGGTGCATGTCATACAGAATTACCTTTCTTCCAATTCTTACCCCTCACCAAAATGACGAAAACAACGATCACCATAGTAAAAACACTCTTAACAGCCATGTTGAGATTACGAGAATGGCTATTTATCATCCACCGTAATTTTTTCAAGCTTCTGACTTTCACATATGCTGGTGCATATAGACACCACACAAGGCTACCTATTGAGGCAATTGCGGAGAACCAAGATTATGGCCAAAATAAAAATGAGACAATCGTGTCGTTGGTCCAATTCCGTCGATTAAAGACAGAAGAACTTAGATTTGTCCAAGGAGGAGTAATTTGACCTCCCCACATGGAAAAATGAGATACTAACATCTCATCACAGGCAACGTTGTCTGGTGCAGCAGCAATCGGCGTCTTCTCATGGCCCACCACAGAAAAGGCGCTATGGGCTACCAAGATGTTATGGAACTGGGGCTTGTTCTTCTCCCTTTTTGCGCTTATTAGTTCCGCTCATCAACGGCTTCTACGACATTTGCCAGAGAAGTTTGATCAAGAGTTTGACGATCAACAATTTGAAGTGGCGCTTAGTCTTTTCTTGAAGCCAGTGGTAGGACAACAAAGAAGTGCGAGGGAGGTGAGTTGCAGGATGTTATGGTTCTGGCAGTGCCCTATTATGCTTATGAGTTATTCGTGGGTATTCTTTGTAAATGGATATGCGTTACACTTGCTTAGTCCTGTTTTCGACACATCTGGCGCTGAGACGTCGGAAGAGGTAAATCTCAATCGAACTGCATTCTCAGTTGTCAATATGTTGATCAGTTACAGGTTTCTATCCTGACATTGTGTGGCTGTGGTTTGGTTGTTCTCAACTTCACATTCTGTGGAAAACTTTGCCGCCATCGACTTGCGGTAGCAAGGCTCAAGCCCACAACCACAGCCAGCGCCGACGCACAGGTTTAAATAGATTGATTGTGATTTGTTGTGCATTTCTCCTTTGCCTGAAACATAGAAAAACAGAAGCAAGTTCTCTATTAAGTGGGAAAGGCAGTTACTCAGACTGGCATGAGCCGATATGTAATGTTCAAGATCTTTGCAACAAAGTAATACTGAAATTGATCACATGACATAGTTACAGTGTATTTCATGTCCGACGTAAGACATAAATCATTTGATTTTCTACGTTTGAGACTGTGCGCTTGGTCTGGCGAGGATTTATCGGGTGCTTGGAAGGGTTGGTTCCGTGATGATGTGGTCATGCAAGTACGTGATAGAGGCTTGTAACAAACAATATAACAGGCTCTTCAATGTACCCTGACCTGACTGTTTATCAGGCGTCCAATAATATTCATGATGCTGTTGGCTGTGCCAATAGATCCCGGGAGCCTGATTTATTTCGAGCGGGGTCAGATCATCCATCATCAAGATAAAGTGTTTCCATGATACAGGAAGTCCAGTCTTTACTGACTTCTCATCTATTCTTTTCCCATCTCAATACCGAAATGGCTCAGAAATTCAAGCCCAAGAAAGGCGGGGAACATGCATTCCGATTTGATGCTACCCCAACCTACCTCTTCCGACTATACGCACCATCGTCTGCTGGTGAGACAAACACGGTGCAAGTTTCATCGCCGATCTACAACCGAAGAACGCAACGTTTTTATCGTTACGTGGACCTTTATAGAACAGATATCCTAAAATTCACGTCAGAACAGGCAGCTGAGAGATTAAGCCTCCATCTCTGGTGGGAATGTGGGAAGACTTGCAATCTCATGTCTTGGTCAAGTTCGTTGTTGTTCTTGCTCCAGTATGGTCTGTATCACCATACAAAAGACAATGAGCCACCAAGCTTGTCCGACATATATCTCATCATGATCGATACACGCGAGTACAAGAACTCTCAAGCGTTCAAGTCGAGGACAATTGCGACTGTTGGTACAATGAAAATAATCATGGATGCTCACCAATGAAGCTATTTCTCAAGTCTCATCTTGACGAGCGACATTCTGGCGTCAAGGTGGACTCTAATATACTGCAGTAAGTCATCCTTCGTCATAAAATGCTTGAAGAATCACACTCTGGCTAGGGTGAGAACCCTCCTGGCTTTGTCACTGAGGTTTTGCGTCTTCTTACATTTGAGGCTCTTGATATGACCCACACATGGTGCTCATTCGAAGCTATTAGCGATGACATTGTCATCGATCTTGTTTCTACAGCAAGCTGCAAGCCTGCTGCAATATTTAGTTGTAGAGCTGAGAAGGCTCAAGAAATTCGTTCCTGCGCTGAAGAGACATCAAGTGCACGTCTACTTGAAGATTTGATGACAGAGTTTACTTTACAGTTAAGACGACAGGGCTCAGATGCAAAGGCATTTGAACATTTCGTCGCGGGCTACTGGCGGCGGCGAATGTCAGACATATACCACCCTGATCCCCAAGTTCTGAGTGAGATGAAGCAACATCAAGCTTTTAGGGGCCTCAAAGCCTCATCTGATGCAGAAATATTTAAGTCCCTCGTAAAGAACTCATGAGATATGGAAGATAACGGATAGCTAGATGTACTACCTGAGTAGGTCTTACGTCTTCTCGGCAATGATTTCAATCTGGCACAATTTGACATTCCAGAAGACGACAACATATCACAGTCCAAAGAAGAATGTTTATCAGACAGTAGGGCATTTTGCGAGTATTGTCCCATACACGATACTAATAGTGGCGGCCGAGTCAGCGGTGGCGATGGCAGTATTGAAGAGTTGCCATAGGGGAATCTTCTTGAGATATATGCGACGACTAGGCTTGAGTATGTATGTGAATTAAAGTGCTTCGGGTGGAAACCTCATTCAACGTTGTAGCCTACTACAGATTTATGCCCTATGTTTAAATAATCCTTCACCTACCACCTCTGTGACTGGTGTTATTATCTCGAGACTAACTATATTCAAAAATGCCAGCTATTTTAAGAATATGGTGAAGTCTGTTAGATGGTCAAACACGGATTCCCAGGTACCGTCAAGGTTGAGAACCCAGGCAGTTTTGCAATTTGACTGTAGATGCAGCCAAAGGCCTTCTCACATTAATGATACTAGTACAAGGAACTTGTAAGGAATGCGAATTAGTATATCTCTGTAAGTATTTGACACAAGGAAATACCGTCTCTCCGCTATTCGATATACTTTTTGTCGCATCATCTTGAACAATCCTTAATCCTGACTGGATGGGCGCGTTGCGTAGAATCAGTTTCATGCAAAACATGCTTCTGCCAAAGTGTAATTCGAATTAGTAAGACAGCAAGATGTACAGGGCCTCATGCAACTGCAACACCTTTACAGTGGATCAGTCCTCTTATCGATCTCGAACAAAACAGAAGCAATACCTGCACAATTGAGCTGTCAATTAATGAGGTCACGGGGTAGCAGAAACGTCAACCCTCTAAGTCTTATGGTACAGGAATAAATAGCCTAAAGATTATAATGTAAGCAATATAAGATTGATGACCTACTGGTTTTATCCCTTATGCTCTTAGTGGATAATCCTTCTGATACCCTAAGGCGAGGGTGTTTGTTCTCGCTTGCGAGTGTGGGGGTGTTGAAGAAAATCGACTGCGGGGATAAATAATGTTCCGTAAACCCGAAGCGTCTCCCCCACCTCCGAGATCACCAGGCAGGCAGGCTGCGAAATTCTAAGCGCTCTTGCCAACGTCATGGTAACAAAGTTTTGTTCTGCCTTCATCTTGTCGAAACCTTGTTTTCAGCCTCGCTCTCACGATAGCGGGATAGGCCGCTGAACATGAAGCTCAAAAGTATACTTCGCGGTCTTTTGCTGCTAGCAGCTTCTGGGGTAGCCCTGACAGGTGCGCTACTGTTCCCCACTGATTCTAGGTCGATAGGTACCCGACGCTAATCCTCAGTGTCAGACACGACCCACGGTTCCAGCGGACTCTACGACGCCAAATTCCACTATCGACCAAAATATCAGAAGAATTGGGAAGGATGGGTGATGCCAGAGGAGCTAGCTCCTATGCCGCAGTGCATCGCTCAGCAAGACCAGACCGCATGGCTGAGTGCCATGACCCGATGCACCAGACATCGATGCATCAACTACTTCATCGTCTGTACGTATTTTATTTGGCTCACTGAACTGAGCTGCCTCAGCGCCGAATTCTCTCCGAGCACCGTCGAACCCTACATGGAATATTGCAGTCGATCGATACTCGCCAAAGCACAACTTGCCATCTGGATAAAGCAAATCACCGGTCGGAACTGGCTCGTTCACGCCGGCGACATCAACGACCTCCAGGGTCTATCGGAAAGAAGCTTGACACAAGGATATGACTTTGTCAGCGTCACGCAAAAGGCACCAACATGCCTCAAAAAAGCGACATCTCCATACCACGACCCTTTTGACCACGTGCTAGGATCCTGCAGCTTCACGGACACGACACTTCACAACGGCAACGCAGATCGACCCTGGGAATACAGCATCGCTCGAGAGTCCATCCTTCCCCTTAGCTTTGACACCGTCGGTTACGACCTGACAAACCGGCGCATCTCTTCGGGCGTATATTTCGACAAAGGGTGTTTCTGCAATCATTTCTCAGTAGATCCACACCACGAACCATGTTCAGATCAGCTGGAATTGACAAAAGCAAGGCTATGGTTGCACGCCATATGCGGGTCCTCAAGGCTCCCACAGGACTGGGAAAAGCCGCTGAAACTCCTTGGAGAAGACTACATTTCGGAATCCAAATGGGCACAGTCTACGCACATCCCCTACATGCCGCAGAGCATCACAAAAGTTTCACGTCAATGCAAGACTAAGGCCTGCGATACCGACCTTGAAGGCTTTTGCCATGTGGAGAAGGCCATAGACAGGACTTGTGTTTGTGGTAAAGTCGACTACAGCCTCTGTAAAGGTCCGTGCCAAAACTTCGAGTCAAGAAAGCAATACGATGAGTGGCTATATACACTATGCGACGACGTCTGGCGTGATTGGGAAACACTTAAGCGCGGCGATATGATCCCATGGACTTGGAATCTTCGGTCAGCGAATCGGGAAGTTGGGACATGTCCCTCCTACTCGATCAACATGATCAGCATGGCCATTACAAATGTGGTAACCTTTCTGGCGGTATCCCTCGGGGAGAGATGCTTCCGCACCATAACTAGCCTCGAGCCCCATCCGAAAAGCCCAGCCTGGGTTTTGAGAGGGCTTTTTCTCGCCGTTATCATATTAAGCGGCATCTGGGCCAATGCCAAATATATCCAGAGCACGCCTGGTTACGAGGATATTCCCATCTTCCATCTATTGCTTCTTTGGTGCTCACTACCTCGCCTCGGCTGGCTCGTTATAGCACCCATGAGTATTCATAGTCATAAATCGAGGGATCTGGTAACATCATGCTCGGGTCTTTACGCGGAGGCTCTCCTGCAGATTCTGAACATGTATTACATGACTGAGACCGTCACTCGTGGAATACAGCACTTCTTCCATTATGGTATCGTGCCTGACCAAGAAATCGGATATTATGCTTGGTTCATGTATGGTGGAGCGCTCCTTTGGCTTGTCGCCGTGGCCTTAATGGCTGTAACGATCATCCGAATCATGCGCCGAGTATCCACAAGCCATACTGTCGTCTACAGAGTAGTAGGGGATTTATCGACATGCGACAACAACGAATGCAGGCCAACACCTGACAGAGGTGTCAATGAATTGCGGTTCAATCCTGAGCGGAGTCGCCCAGTGGAGAGGTCTAACTACGGTACCATTCCAGCGGTGGCTGGGCCCAGTCAACCTCCCGAGACTCCAAGAGAGCCTCACCTGAGCCTGTATGTTGTTTTAAGTACTGCACTGCCTGTGATAGTCCTCGCGCAATGGCTCTTTTGGATCGGATTCATTGGTGTCAGTGGAACAAAGTAAGTCAACCTTCAGTGATGAATGAGATGTTCCTGTCTAATGAATTATAGTTACTGTCCTCCCTCACTCGGCATCTTAACTTATGTCTGGACATTTTCATCTGTGATTGCCGTGGGCCTAAAGTACATCATTTAGACTAGGATACTTCCCTTTCTGACTAGAGACTTATCATAGGCTTATGCTCGATGAACTTGATAGATAGAATGAGTAGAGGTACGAAAGTATGATCAAGTGAAAAAGTCTCAATGGGAAGTGAAATAAAACAGAAGATCGAACCTTCGCCTCTCCTGATACCAGCACTCTCCCAAATATCCGTGCCAAGATCTATGCTTCGGTCCACGTAATGCCATTGAGAATCCTACCCCTCAATGCCAGATATGGATAGAGTTTCCCAATACTAGTGAGCTGATCTGGGTCTAGGTCCAAGTGTTCAACCGAAAACTCAGCACCCTCCACGTCGACAACACCTTTCCACCTCTCCCTTGTTTCCCCTGATATTTTAAACGTCTGTGTTGACTTCAAACTTATGCAGCTGCTGTATCGGTCGAGTCTCTGATAGGTAAAGATACCAGCACAAGATGGCGTGGGGTGTGGTGGCATTGAGCTGGGTGAGCTAAAATACCACAGTTCAAGAGTCTCAAGCTTGGGCATTCTCTCGGCAGACTTTGCTGCGGTGCATAAGAAATGATCGATTACGCCGTAGTCTTCGGAAACCATGGCTGGCGATGTCAACGCCAGTGTCTTCAATTCCTTAAAGTCATATGCGTCACAACGAGTGAACAATGACTCAAAGTCATGCCCCCAGCGGGGAGTGAAGAATGACACGGCGTCGAAAGAAAAAGAGACAGCGATATTTTCCAGATGATGTGCCTCTTTGCCTAAAGAGTTTGCAAGGCTGGCGTTCGGCGCTAATTCGCTCCGTTTCATCACGCGTCTGTGGTAATCAGTGTCGTCTTCTTCATAAAACGAAATGTTTTTGCAAGAGCGCGGCACTCTTAAGTAATTCGGAAACCCTGTACGTTATTAGCATATGGCCAGATAGATGAGGGGAGTAAAACATACCTATATCATATATTGCATCTTTTTCTGGTGCTCCAAAACACCAACGCTCAATATGCACAGATTCCAAACATGGCAAAGCATCCATGATTCTTGCAAGAGAGATTGGGGCTATATTTGTAAAGTATCTCCTGCGAATGAGAAGCTTGGAAATACAGTTTACCACTTGTAGTTGAGTGTACTTGAATTGTGAGAACAGGAATCCAAGGCTTCTGCGGCCGACCAAGAGTGATACTTTGCGGTGCCATGCAGCTTCCGAGTCTGCCAAATAACCACCGAAAAGCATCTCTTGAGGGAGCTCAAAATATTGCTTGTACTGTGCAAAGGTCGATTGAGCACGTGGTTGGCGTGGGATTGCATAGAGTGATCTTCTGAGTACGTAAAATATACTTCCTCGTGGGATAATATAGCAAACTCCAGGGTGATACCATGGCCATCCCATGTCGAAAGAATCTTGAACAAAGTCTGAGCCGTTTTCAGAAAGCAGCCTTCGCTGGGTGTTGGAGTCCACGTGTATCTGTCAAGGTTGAGCTCCAGCACGACATGCTTGACAAGATGATTCCGGCTTTTGGTGTAGGCAGCCAAGGTATCAAGATCGAACATGGTGACTGTCAAACTTTGAAACAGTTTTTGTTCAACGACATACTGCCAGAATTTGGAGACGGCAGCAAATTTAGATAGCCTGATGTGATCTGCATCTGCAATGAGATGATCCAAAATGTTGAGTTAGATATCGAACGGTAGGTTGGGACTAGACATGTTAGTGGTGAGTATCTTCGAGTGAAATATTCGAGAAGAAAGATCCATGTCAGCGGCAACTAGGGAGGGAGCTGTATATTTATAGTGAGAAGAATTAAACTCGGATCACTGAAAACTTTGATCATGATGTTCGTAGAATAATGCAGATAAGTCCAAAGGTCTGTGAGTTTAATCCTACAGTTCGTCCGATGCATATGGATTTCTTTTCTATGGAAAGATATACAAACTTTAGACTTGGTCATTGCATTTTATATTATCTAGCCAGTGAAAAAGACAAAAGCCGGTCTTACATTTGCATATAGACAACGTACAGTAACCTTCCCAACGCTAGATAGTACTTGTTGAATGTCCCTCAGCCCATATCAGATATAAGATGACACTAAAAAACATGTTTTTAAAAACACAGGAATACTATATCATCTACGAATCTTAATAACCACTGAGGTTCAGATGTGGCTATGTTGGCCATACATGTGATCCTATTGGGAAAGTTAGTTTTTTTGAGACACGAATCTAATTGAATCTAAGAACTGGGGGCCAATAACAGAGCACGAAATCCAGTTAATAGACTCAATAAATGTAAAGTATCAACCTTTACAGTAGTGACACACCGTGTTCCTCGACGACGACTTGGAGCAAGCGATAGTGGCATATGGATCTACCAATGTTCACGTGACTCAGGCAGAATTCCCTCAGATATCTTGCCCCATACCTGGCCAGTCGGTTAGACATCTAGGCGACAAGACAAATACCAGTCATAACGGAATCCATGAAGCAGTACTTGAGAGGCTTCAAGGCAATGTCACAATGACTCTTCAACTTTTTGATGAATCGAAAGCTGGAATTCAGGGCCAGGGAGAACCTCTAGCTCTGACGTTGGACAGTCCAGAAATAGTAACGCACAACGACGGCCCACTGACTAGAGTGACACCAGAACGCTCTGAGGGCGATCTCTCAGGGAGCATTCAGTTGAGAAGTACCCATCAGCTCTGCCTCGCATGCAAAACTTGCTTGAGCTATTTCTGCAACTCACAGGATGATCCAAAACGAAAGAAGAACAACATGCTACACTCCAGTTCTCTCGCAACGGTTTTCACGTCTACAGAAAGACAATGCGCTATTTGCTGTCAACTCAGAAACAAAATTAGCGAGCTGAACCCAGAACTGGGTCCAAGTGTATACTCAGACTACAGTATTGTGTGCTGCTGGAGCACGCCCAGAGACGAAGACGAAGAGACGAAGATGTGGATGGTGTTGTTCAAGTCACCGGTCCCAAATTCACCAATACATAGCTACAAACAGATATTGCAGCTGGGTCTGTGCTCGAAGAAGAACTTTGGTCAATACTTCGACACCAACACGAACCATGGAGAGTCCACTGATGCTGACTCGAATGAAAGTACTGAGGGCACTAATGATAGTGCTTGCACCAAGGAACTGGCTGTATCGTGGCTGGCACGGTGCATTCAGAACACTGATGGACAACACGATATTTGTAACAAGGGCGACCAAGACTACATTCCCACCCGTCTTCTAGATGTACAACATGCTCTAGAGAATAATGTGGTGCGTCTAGTGTGTCCTAATAAGGAAGATGAGAAATTCAAGGGCGTCGAATATGCGACTTTGAGTTACTGCTGGGGCCCTCATGCAGCTGAACAAAACCCCATGCTCTTGGCGAACAATCTCGAAACTTGGCAAACCGAGGGATTTACCTGGAATCGACTACCAAAGACTTTCCAAGACGCCTTCAAAATCGCGTCTTGGTTAGGTTTGAAGTGGATCTGGATCGATTCAATGTGTATTATCCAGGACTCCAAATCAGATTGGAAAATTGAGACGAAAGCGATGGATCAAATTTACTCAAACGCAAAAGTCAATATTTCAGCTGATACTGGGGAGGACAGTCGGTCAGGCTGCTTTGTGCAACGAAGATTGACCGACGTCACTCCGCTCCAATTTGCTACCCAAGATCTCGGAGATGAGTGGATAGTAACCACGGACGACACACTCGAATGGACGGAGTCTGCGCCTTCGTGCAAGCGAGCCTGGATTCACCGCGAGAGACAACTATCGAGGCGAATTCTGCATTGTACGACAAAAGAAATGGTCTGGGAGTGCTGTGCCCTCGGCAAATCTGGCTTCGCTAGTGAGACAATGCCACGAGGTTCACCCTTTGACAAAGTCTTCAACGGAGAGACAAAATTACAAATTCAGCTTGCAAATGCCTCAAATACGAACTTGAGTAAGAGGGAACGGCGGGAAAGGCTACACATGCTGTGGAACTCTTTCTGTCAAGACCTTTCAAACAAATCTGTTTTCCATGCTTCGGACTTACCTTATATACTCTGGGGCTTGGCTTTTGAGTTCCACACTCTTTTCAACGGCGAGGAATATGTCTGCGGACATTGGGGGTCCAATCTGGCTGAGTCGCTCACATGGTGGATACCTGGTTTGAAGACAGAGCATGATGGATACCTGGCGCCTTCATGGTCTTGGATGAGTGCTGGATGTCCGGTACAGTTAGCAAAACTTCATCCGAATCGGCATAGGCGAGCTGTCGTCGACATACAATCCGTCTCCAGAGCCTACGAGTCACGCCCCGATAATGGCTTCGGTAAACATGCCCCCGGGTCGTCTATTTCCGTACATGGCTTCTTGCGTAAGCTACGCTTTGACTATGGCGAAGATAACGACGTCAATTTGAGTGTGGTTGAGGAGGATAGAGATGGTAATGATCGTATCCGCCACATAGGTCGACACAGGAATCTCATGGATGACCAAACATTCCGCTTGACGATGGACCACTGTCAGAAACTGCCTTTTTGTGGTCTAGATTGCTACGCTCTATTCACGACGTTGCAGGAAACGGAAGACTGCGGACGACAACTCTCTTGTGTCTTACTAGAGCACGACTCGGTGATTCACAACGGGCCTTATCATTATCATAAGTATAAGAGGATTGGTACAATGGATACCATCGGCGATTTGTACAGCTTCAAACTTCGTTATCGGGTTGCACCATCGGTAAAGGTTCCTGATGCCGGCGTGTCACTAATGGATTCGGGGGATACTTGCAAGGTAGAATACGTTTCAGGGGATATATGGAACTTACTTTCACAGTACCTCGGATGTGTCCGTTGGGACGTCATAAGTCGGTTCAAGGAGAGCGGAATGCCAGATACAAATGGATACTCATCCTTAGAGGAGGATGAGGAGGATGATGAGGATGAGAGCGAATGGGAAGAAGATTCTTTGCCGTCTCTACGTCAGAGTGTAACCAGGATCAACGACAACGAAGAGGAGACAGGAGTACCGCCGGTATTTCCCCAGGCATTGACCGAGTGTAAAGGCTTACCAGATGATATCAACACCGCTGTTGAGGAACAACAAATCGAAGATGCTAGTGAGAAGCACCGTCAAAGGCTACGGGACTTGCGTAACATAGTTCTGTGTATCCATGACCACCCATTCTCGGGTCTAGTGAACATCACGGATACCGAGAATGCAACCGAAGCAACGGATCGCATGCAGCAAGTATTGTCATTCGAATCACAGACAGTGGCTTATGGAACCAATATGCGGGAAGACCCAGGGGAAGTCTTGTATCAGTTTGATGATGTGCTAGACAAGTGGCAGAAGACTCACGGTGTAGTCCCTTGGTTGGAGCGGTTGGAGACTTCTGTATTTACGATAGTTTGAGCATTGAACTATTGCGCTTTGAACTGTGTTTCGCAGTTCATTGCAACAAATATTTCAGTCATTGTTTACATGCAGTATTAAGATGTTGCTTCACAAATGCAAGGGATGAATAAGTTGGTGAACTTGTATAATATTGAACAGAATCTCATTATGTATTGCCGCACATTATGCATTACCGCGTCTTCATGCAGACGCTCTAAGTACAGGCGTCCAGCTGACACTCATCATCGACCAAGCCCTCAGCTTAGTTGGGAAGGTTGGCAGGGGCATAAGACTGATCAGGCTTAACAACCTTTCCTCCCTGGACCTGCTTATCGGTATAAGCAGGCCAGACAATCTGTCGCTTGGAAGAAACAACAGAGAAAGTGGTGAATCCATTTCCGGGGCCGAACTGGCCGCTCCAGCCAGAGGTGACGGTGTAGTCGCCGCACTTGACGGGGCCGCCGTTGCGCTGAGAGGCCTTGCTGCCCTTGACGACGAACTTGCAGGCGGTGGCAGCGCCCTTGTGGGTGTCGATCTTGAAGTTCCAGGTGCAGGAGCTGTCGTCCTTGGCACAGCTGCGCTGCATGCTCTCGATGGTCCACTGGGGAGCGGCGGCCATCATGTTGACAGCTTGCTCGGTGGGGGCGGCGGAGACGCTGGTGGCTGAGAGAACAGCGGCGAGGAAGGCGAGAGAGAACTGCATGTTTGCGGTTGAGTGGTTGTTCTAGAAGGAATTAGTATGTTGGGTGTGGAAGTGTTGTATGATGTACTGACTTGGAAGGTGGAGTGAAAGGTTGTTGTAGATGTTGAAGCGAGTGATTGAGTTGTGAGTGATGATGAGAATAAATTAGCGATAATTGTAATCTCTTATATAGTTTTCCTACGGCATGCCCGGGTTGGATCTCTGACCGTAAGATAGTATACGAGCTTCAATACACAGCCCATTTTTCAACTAACAAACCAGATCTGGAAGGGCCTATTCCAGCCAGCTAAAGCAAAAGCACCATACTGTTAGCTTATTCATTCACGTGGCAAGCTCATTGTGGTCAAGTTGCATGATTTATCCATAAACAGCCTAGTGACATCTCGTATCACCACTAGCCGTGTCAGTTATTTTTGGAGCTACATCCCTTGCCTTACAGCGAGATCAACGTAAAAGTGAGCGGCTGACAGTTATACGAACGGGTAAACTGGCTCGTATAAGTTATGGATCATTCCATCGGTTGTGAATTATCGAATGGCGATACCCGATGCGTCTGAAGCTATGGCTATATCTGGATAAACTTGAATTCCGTGCCCTTGTCTAGTGACGCCACATGTCGTTTAATTCGGGACATCGGCATGATTTTGTTCAGGGGTCAAGGGTCTCGGCTGTGCCCGCTCCCCACGTTTATCCTTGTCTGTTACGTTACGAGGAAAAGCTTAGCTTTTTGGGTGATGCTACGTCGTACAGGTGGGTGACAGAACAGTGAGCACCAAGTCATGGTTTACACAAATGAACAACCTAAATGTCGGATGGTAACGTGATAACTGTCCTAGTAATTATGTCTTTCGTAGCTTCTGCAGCCAGTTTTTCTGAGACCCTGGGGCTGAGCACACACTCTAAATTGTTGGGATGGTGATGTCATTGACTTAGACTCTCGCTCCCACCGATTGACAGGTTGATACACAGAATCACTCCATGCCACCAAGACGTACAAGTAATTGATTAAATAAAAAATCATAGTAGCTTCGCCCTAGATTATGGACCGTGATGCATCAGAATATCTCATTTTGAGAACTATTGGCTAATGATAATCTCCTTTACAGTCTCTGGAGTTTTGTTAGCTGGGGTTTTCCAACAAGCAAAGCATTGAAAATCACTCCTATTTCTATCAGTCTGGGTTAATAATCAGGTATCAGGGATATCATAAATTAAACATTATGAGATTTATTATATGCAGAGCAGACTAACCTGTTACTTTTTGTAAAGCTTAGTCTAGATCACCTAAAAACATCAGTTGAAATAAATAAATGGCACAGTAGCTACCGGGTAAGCTGCGATGCGGTCTATCATTAATCCGACTACTCACTCTAGCGAAGCATCATGGCACATTCACCTCATCAATGAAAGTATTAGTCAGCGGCTTTCACCCATCGCATTTCGTCTCTGTGGTCATCCGTAACGACTTAACCAAATCAACAACCATCTGGCTGCCGAGACACTCTCTACAATGACACCCGTAGAACGTAATTGGCAGGTTTTATCAAGTTATTACGCATTGTAATATCGAACCAACTCAAGATCAATATGATAGAGTGAAACTTGTCCGCTTCACTTACGAATATTCCTCCAATCAAATATCGCATGATAATTTCTTACATGCCTTTTTTGAAGTTTTAAAACTGCCAATATCTAACCATGTCGACTTCGGGAATACAAATGAATTGAGGACCTGATTGTATGAATTCGCCGACTATCTCATAGATAACTTCTTTCTCCCACGTATGTATTAAAAATCCACTACTGAACTTCAGTTGTACTATGGTTAGGAGCATCACGTTTTTTTTCACTAAGAAGACTTACACCTGTAGTCAAGGCATCCACGAAAAAGACACCGCAACCAACTCCAGAATCTCACTCAGCCATCATGAAAACATAACGACAGGATCATGCATTTTCTGAGATGGAGCGCCTGGCCAGCCTGAGGGGTGCCTGTCTCCTTCGAGACCGATATCGACACACTATTGCTTCTACTACTATATCATAGAGCTCTACGAAGGCAGCGAGACTGGCGATACTTAATATGTTTGACAATGGCGTTGCCCACTTGATTGAGGGAGTCGATATTGACCGACCTACTAATGCTCTTACGCTAACTCTCAGCCATCATGTGTCTTTTGGCGACTTTCGAGTATACTTTGAGCCTGTTGGAGAGACGCATACATATCGGATAGGTACATTTCTGCCAGCTGGTCTTGCAGAGGATGTCCCTGTCACTCGAACACTCTTTACCGAGGACCGGAGTATCGATCCGCCGTCTGCTCGCTTGCTTGCGGTTCATCGTGCTATAGCGCATATTTTGCACCTTTCTGCCGCCGGCGACTATATTGATCACGTGCTGAGAGATGTTGATGAATTCGGTATTCGAGCAGATGGATCCACTGATCTATCACGCTTGTTGAAACTGAGGCTCGGAGACGCCCCAGGCAAGGGCCATGTTGCGTAGCTAGGCCGAGTGAATTGAATCACAATCTGTCACATGACACGACAACCAGATCCGGCCCAAACGCAACTTAATCGTATAGTAGGTCAACTTATGATATTTAGACTAGGTTTCTTAGACGACTTATTTTTATATCCTAAAGCTTAGGAGGCTAAACTTTCTACTAGAACATGCCCAAGAGGATTCAATGACCCTTAGATTCTCTATCTAAACGATGCGCTATTTTGTTTAACTGAGCCCTTGTCTAATTTGAGTTAAGTATAGTAGTAATGTTCTCTTTACACAGTTCACTCAAATCAATAAAGGGTTCTTCTTTCAAGTCGGTGTATACCCCTCCAAGGGTATCCTTTTCCACTCCAGAAGAACCATCCGCTGGATAAGCCTTAGCAGCCACCCAGCTGCGTCCATCTATAACCCCTGGATGAATAGGCTTCCCTTGTTGTATATGGGCCCTGGCTTGCTCAAGCAGCGTGGTTATATATGGATAGAACCAGAAGTGCTTGTAACGTTCGAGATAGAATCGTTTATCGCATGTGTTGTGGTAGAATGCGTAGATACTCTCTGAAGCGATATTTGTCGCCAGGTAAGTTCGCTGAATCCACTGCCTCTGTGGTAATGCTATTTGCAATTCTGGGACGGCGGATAACCGGTCCCATGCTCTACCGAAAGCCTGGTAAACATTTGAGGGCATTTGAATGTTGTATGGTCGAAAGGCAGAATCTTGTTGTAGAAAATCTCGGTCGATAGCTGCGGTAAGATCATGATTCTTGTATTTGAGGAACTGGATCTCAAGTTCATTCCGACACTGAGTCTGAGTAAATGATGAATCAAAGTCCACAAAGACATGAAACTCGGTATTGTCTTCAGGCCCATCTCTGGGTCTTGGTAGTGAGGTAAGGTTACTCAAATCAGCGGGATACTCTCCGCCATTCATATCAAGAGCACGATGATATTCTTGGCGCACGTAAAGTTGAGCTGTGAACCATTGATCCATATGATGAATCCTAACCCTGTCTTCGTCGTTGGGGTCAACCTTTTCATCATCTGCCTTGACGAGATCTAGCACAGCTCTGACAAACTTTCTTATATCGCCCACAGGGCCCATGATGGTACCCGAGTTGAGATATCGTGAGTCTAGGAACCGAGTGTCGTCGTTTCCAGTCCTAACACCGAACTTGTAGCGGGGAGAGTTTGATGGTGGCATTAATGGACACATGGGCTCATTTGGTGACGCGACAAAACACATTTTCCCAGCGCCATATAAAATGGTCTGACGAATTCCAAGCTCATGTAACTGATCAACGGTAAGGCCTCGTTGATCAGCAAGCCGCTGTTCAGACTTTTTCGACATGTCAAAGTAACGCTCAATCATGACCTCGGCAGGTAATTGTGCTAGCACGTCGAAGCTGTCAACGATAATGACCAGATCATCGTCCTGCGCATCGAGATCGTCAAAGTAACGGTTCATAACACGGAGCTTGGCGAGGTGGTCTGCTGAGTCAAACTCATTCTTGCCCTTGTACCCGATCAATGTGGGAATTGGATACTGGTTGACTAGGGCTGAGACGATGCCGGCACAGACTGCATCGTTTACTATACTCGAGGGTATGAGGTAGTGGAGACGAGATGTTTTTGGCGCCCCATGATGTGATGATAATGAGGAAGAGTTGGCCTGAGAAACGTTAATGTACTGGGCCTTTCACCTGTGCTGGTAAAACAAAAATGATACTTACAATAAATTGGTGATCTGAATTAGTAGCCCACAGCCATATGATGCAAATTATAAAAACGACCACGATAAGTGTTGTGCGCCGTCTAAATATTTTGGACACGAGTTCCATTATAAGTGTAAGCGATGTGTGCTTCGTTCATATGAAAGTGAGAAAGGTTGCTAAAAGCTGGACAAGTAGAGATCTCAATCCTTGGCCTCAAAACGCACACGGTAAACATATGGGACTAGCAATTGACTTTGTCTTCCCCTGAGCCATTCCTCAGCTGGTTAGCGCTATGAAATATTGCTTGAGGTTGCTTTTGTGTGCTTTTCCTTGTCCGCCCCGAGTTACTGTCTATACAGGTGGAGATAGGAGAAATTTACCATGCTGTTCACCCCTGAGCTAAGGAAAAGTGGCGTGCAGGGATTGCACTTGTGGCTTGCCCCTAAAAACCTAACCAAATAACCAAGTCAACTCCAAAGCTTTGCGAAAACAGACTTCAAAAGACATCACCAAATGCTGCAATGATACAAGCTCTGTTCACTCGGCGCGTTCTTTACGCTGCTTTGTCGCTGGCGCTGACGTGGGTTCTCGCCTTGACGTATCGTGAGTCTTTGTTCAATACAGTCAAGTCACAACTGACTTCTTCCACAACTTCCGGGATCCTCATCAAAGACAAAGTCGCTACCATTACCGATACTCTTTTCACACCACGATTGATTCCCCTCATTCTTCATTATCGCGCGGTTCTTGGCCCGTCATGGCCGATTGTATTCTTCACTTCACAAACGACATTTGACAAGCATTTCGCACCAGATGCACCATCTACATCTGCAGCATGGCGTCAAGCAATAGCAGATGGATCCATTGAGACGCGAATTATATCATCCGAGTTCAACCTCACTTCACGAAAAGGTGTCAACTCTTACTTTTCGGATCCTTGGCTTTGGGAACAACTTGCACCAGCTAAACATGTTCTTGTCTTTCAAGCCGATGCAATGCTTTGCGCAAATGCACGAAAAGCAGTTGATGACTATCTCGAATGGGATTTCATCGGCGCCCCTCTCAACGACACACGACAAGTCTTTAACGGCGGTTTATCTCTTCGCAACAGACCTATGATGCTTGATATCATTAAGAGCAGAGACTGGTGGATAGATACGAATACAAAAGACGTAGAGTATCAAGGCCATGGCGAGGATTACTGGATGAGTGTGTTGATGCGCGAGAGAGGAGCTCATCTCCCATCTGTCAAAGAGGCGTTAACCTTTTCTAAACAATTACCCTGGCACTTTAAGCTACCAGGGGACCCGATCGGGTATCACAGAGTGCATAGGCAGCTGAGAAGAGATAAGAAGGCTATTCCCAAGATCCGGGAGTGGTGTCCCGAGATTGATCTGGCAGGGACTGGAAAGCTACGATAGACATAAAAGCAATCAAATATTTTTGGAACTAGAAGTGACTGGGCGACGCCACAGAACATGGATGTCGACCATTTAGGGGTTTCTGTAAGCTAGCGTGGACAACTCAACGCTAAATCTCGCTAGACCGAGATGCCTCTTCCCACTGTTTATGAGCGACTTGCTTTCGTCCCATTTTCCCAAAGTAATTGCCCATCCACACAAACACACACAACCATGCCGAATCGTTTTCTTATCTGGGGCGAAACAGGCTGGGTAGCCGGCCATCTCAAAGCCCTTCTCGAAAAACAAGGCAAAGACGTACACACAACCAGTGTCCGCATGGAAAACATCACGCAAGTGGCAGAAGAGCTCAAAAGGATCCAACCAACACACGTCCTAAACGCTGCCGGCTGTACAGGTCGACCCAATGTTGACTGGTGCGAAGACAACAAGGCACAGACGGTCCGGTCCAACGTTATCGGCACGCTGACTCTAGCCGATCAGTGCGACCTACTGGGCATTCATTGTACGGTTTTTGCAACGGGTTGTATTTATCAGTATGATGAGAAGCATCCCGTCGGTGGTGCTGGGTTTACAGAGGAAGATGCCCCGAATTTTGCGGGGAGTTTTTATTCCATGACAAAAGGCCACGTTGAGCCGGTACGTTAAGCAACTCTGATCTGAGATAGAAGACGACTAGGATCTGACTGACATGCTTCAGATCTTATCTTGTTACGAAAATGTGCTTATTCTCCGCTTGCGTATGCCCGTCAGCGACGATCTGCACCCAAGAAACTTTGTCACCAAGATTTTAAACTACGACCATGTCGTCAACATTCCAAACAGCAACACCATTCTTCGCGACCTATTGCCTGTATCCATCTCACTAGCAGAACATGGAGATACTGGAGTATTTAACTTCACCAATCCAGGAGCTATTTCTCACAATGAAGTGTTAACACTTTTCCGAGATATAATTCGGCCAAGTTTAACATGGAGCAACTTTTCAATCGAGGAGCAGTCGCATGTTATAAAAGCTGGAAGAAGTAACTGTATGCTTGACACGAGCAAACTTGAGGCTAAAGCTAGAGAGTATGGGTTTACTATACCAGATGTTCATGAGGCGTATAGATTGTGTTTTGAGCGTATGAAGGCTGCGGGCGTTAATTGAGTGGTGGATAGTATTATATTTGGGAGTTTGCAAAGCGAGTTGAAAATAGATTGTATGATAGATCACTTAATAGCCAGCACTGCCTGAACATTGAGATGTGGTGGCAGACCAGACCAAACTAGCCTCAGGGACTAACCCCCTGAACATGCAGTAGCGTCAGGGGAAATCCGACGTTTTCATCAGCCGCTAACTTGTAATCCTTGTTATCGTCAAATCTTCCACTCTTTTCTCTTCAATGGAAAATCATTCAAACTCAGCCAAGCGCAGCTCTTTTTAGCAGTCAAAATGCTATCCAATGCATCCTCGGCAAATGATTACACTACCTACAAGCTTCAAGATATGAGTCATGATCATCAACGGTTATCGTCCAGCGATGAAGAAAATGCTTCATTCTTGTCAGATCACGAAGAAAAAGATGAGGTGGTTGAGTCAAAAGATCTGAAAAAGGCTTCTTTCTGGATAATTGTCAATATTGTTGCTACAGTTCTCATCGTGAGTAAACTTCTCTTTACTTCGGGGGCACTAGATTTTAACTGTTTAACAGGTCTTCACCAATAAAGCCATTTTCGATGATGATAACCTCAAGTTCATCCAACTGAGCTTTGCAGCATTCCACTTTACAACCACCTGGCTTGTTCTCTGGGTCATCTCCAGAGAACGGTTTGCCTTTTTTACGCCTAAGAATGTGTCTATCACACAAATGCTTCCACTTAGCGTCGTCATGACGCTGAATATTATTTTCCCCAATCTGTCGCTTGCATTCTCAACTATCACATTTTATCAGGTTGCCCGTGTGCTGGTAACTCCATGTGTGGCGATTCTCGATTATACCCTCTACAGAGTTACAGTATCTGGCATGGCATCATCAACACTTGTCGTTGCGTGTCTTGGTGTTGCCATGGTATCTTACTATGATTCCAGACCATCGGATGATGCCAATGTCAAAACTACTTCGCAAATCGGGATTGTATTTGCTTTGGTGGGTGTTTTCTTCTCATCGCTTTATACAGTCTGGATTGCGGCTTTCCGGAAGAAGCTTTCTATCTCAAGCATGCAGCTACTGCTCAATCAGGCTCCTTTGTCTGCTTTTCTTCTGCTCTACTTCATTCCCTGGGTCGATGAGTTCCCAGTCATAAAAGACGTCAGTATCAGTCACTGGATACTCATTCCATTTGTAAGTCAATAACCCACCCCAATATGCAGAAACTAATATCTTTAGTCTGGCATCTTGGCGATGTTGATTAATATCTCTCAATTCTTCATCATCGCAGAAACTGGCCCCATCGCTAGCACTGTAGTGGGCCACACCAAAACATGCACGATAGTGGTCCTCAGCTGGGCAATTTCGGGTCGAGTTGCAACCGACATGTCCGTTGTTGGTCTGCTAACAGCACTGGCAGGGATTTTCAGGTGAGTAGAACGCCACAATCTTGAAGCTTCTCAGGCTGATTCGATACAGTTATTCATTTGTGGTACTTCGACAAAAATAGGGACAACGGAATCTGGTGGCGATCTTTAGCTGAATGGGACTAAGCCGCTAAGCTTGGTCTAGAATCAATAGTTTCTTTAGCTCTTCAGTCCGAATGTGTAGGATAATTTTACGTGCATGATAAGTCCTGTATTGGAAAAAAAAGCTACGCGCTTAGCACTCATCACTAAACCGAGCTTGACAGGGGCCGTAATTACATGAAGCCCAAGCAGAACCACAGCGCCTACTATAATACCTCTCCTTGTCGCAACCACATTTGTGTGGCTCTCATCATCCTTCAGGTCATTTTTTGCACCAGTCACTCGTTTAATCAACAAAAGATAACTTTGTTATCACTACATTCTTTACCATGATCTTCACCAACTTCATCGCCGGCGCTATCGCCCTCTCTGTCGGTGTCAGCGCCGGCCCTTGCCGTATCAGCTCTCAGACAACTGGGACTGCTGCCACCACCACTGCTGAGGCCTCGCTCGCAACCTCTACCGTTCTCACCACCACTGCCCTCGATTTCACTACCGATCTTACCACCTTCCTTACCTTGACTGGCACAACCACTGCTGAGACCACTTCCGCCGCTGAGGAAACCACCTCTGCTGCCGAGGAGACCACCACTGCCGCTGATGAGACAACTGCTATCGAGACCACTGCTGTCGATACTACTACTCTTGAGGCCACTACAACTGCCGAGGCTACCACTACCGCCGAAGTCATCACTACTCAGGCCACCAGCGCTGCACCTGAAGCGACAACCTCTTCAGCTGTGACTGTCCAGTGCAATACCAACGAGGAGTGCGATTCCCTTCTCGACGTCAGCGGACTGAGCTGCATGGAGAACACTTGCGAGTGCAGGACTGACCATCTTTGCCATGTCGTCGTATACTAGAGTGGCAGGTAGATTTGGGGGTTATTAATTACTGTGTTATCCGGGTAGTTGATAGATGACAAGAGTATGAATTTGAATTCTTGGCTACAGGGAGCTATTAGTAGTATCTTGTAGCCCTATTTATTATCTATCTTACCTATATTATGTGATTGCTAAACTGAATCTATGACGCTTGCTTGATTATATATTTACTAACTTGTGTCAGGGCTTTAGAAAGCCTTGGTGATGCGGATATCATAGACGAGATTAGTCAATGATGCGGTGCTACTTGGAACAGACTCTCAGACTCTTTACTCGATACTGTAAAGATCCAGTGACCTAGGATAGAATTCTGACGTTGAGCAGGAAAGTGATATCCATGAGCGACTGTCAGGTAGGCTGATGTGCGGGCTATCATTAATCCGACTTCTTGCCACAAATCGATAAGAGGTAGGAACAACGGGGAGTGACGAGAAACCCTTCATCCACAACGTCTCAAACTGTTTATTCCGTTTTCCGTCGGCTCATTATGCACTAATCATTAAGCTTCCTCCAGTGCAATTCTGACTGGCTGAAAATATCTTCGTCAGGTTCCGTCTCTGTACGGCGATATGATGTAGGGCCCAGATCGATCTGTGACATTGCTGACGCGCCTAAAATCTAGCCAAGCCACCACCAAGCAGATGAGCTCACGTAAGTGTCGATCCCCGAAACTGCGTTTCAGCTACTGAGTCTCGAATCCCAATCTGAACAAGGCGCTACAGAGTCAAGCTTTATTGTGTCATTCTATCAACAGGGCCATCCAAGTTCTGATGAGAGCGTACAGTGTGCCGATACGGACTCATTCATTCAATTAATAGCTCATATTTGCGCAGTGTAACACACTATACCATACGATGATGATTATCGCCAGCCATCTCGTACAACCGAGTGTCACCCATTTCATGTGGAGGTTGGGCAGACTCTCCACTCATCTCGTAAGCCAAATGCTGCCCCAAGGTTGGCGACATTCCTTGAGACATGTCACTCTGTGCACTCGGTGACATAGGTTGATTCATCCAAATCTGCGGCGAGGCAGAATTTGGTGAGCTCAGCGCCGTCATTGTCGAGTCTCTCCAGTCGCTTGGTACTGGAGACCTTGGGTCCGGTTTTCCAATGTTTGGATCAGACAATGGATCTTGCTCCATCGGATTGACCGGTATCGATTGGCGATTCTTTTTTCGTGACTGTCGCACAAACCAGGCGATTCCGAAAAGCACAAGAGATAGTGCTGCAAAACCTCCCACTGCGCCACCGATTATTGCCCCAAGATTGTTCTGGCTCGAAGGCGGCGGCTTGGGCGGCGAAGTATTGGAGGGAGGAGAAGTAGACGAAGGTATTGTGGAAGAGCTTGATGCTACACTTGCGCTTTCGGTCGATGATGACTGCGAAACGGATTCAGGGACGTTCAAGGTTGTTGTAACGAAGTTTGCGTTTTCTTGGCCGATGTACGTGAATGAAGCAGTCGAAACTCGAGTCGCAGGGGTTGATGAACATCTGTAATCCTCGATTCCTTGTGGGAATTCGTACGTGCCACAGTAAGGAGCAGATTCATTAGTACTAGGAATAACGTCAGTTTTATGTTGCTGCGATGATATGTCGTTCCTACTCACCAGAGAAGGTACAGCGGGTTGCCCACGCAGGTATCGTTGCAAAGACTCGGGTTCAATGCCATCTCTCTGTCAAGACAATGAATATGAACATCCCAGCTTTTGTCATTGTCGATATCACCGCAAACTATTCCTACCGAAGCAGCCCACATACATGGCCGTTGGTTCTCGCAAGTGATGGGAAGCGCTGGTCTGCCTGATAGAAATCCGCATGTTTCATCTTTTGCTATTGTAACGGTGATTGGAGTAACAGACGAGCTGCTATCTTGACGTTTGATCAGTTCCCTGATCTCAGTAGTATGGATGGGATCTGACGAAGGCCGGTTGAGGTCCCAGGTCTGTGATGTTTGCGTTGGCCCAGGGAGCATTCGCCCAAAAGAACCCTGGATGCCCCAGAGGCCGAAAAATATCACAAGGTGTTGTAATTTATTCATCTCCAAGTCGAATGTGAAAGAACCGACAAAAGTTCGTGCCTGCGGGAATGGTGTCTCACATTCTGGTATTGGGGTTTACTTTTACGTGACAACAGAGAATCAGCCTAACAGCAGCGGCATATGTGTATCTTTAGACGACACCGACCAATGTCTGGAGTAAGACATTCTGATACACACCAATATTAGGCATGGTAAACCATCGCAGCCAATCACTTCACGATACCTGCGATCCCCGAGGCCGCCGTGACTGGGTTACCGAAAACAAATGGAGGGGCTGAAAGTTGTGAGCTGTGGTTGACACGATGCTGCATATGAGTGGTGATGGCGTCGCAGTCGTTCCAGGCCTTGCTTAAAGTTACGAAGATAAACTGTGCACTACATATGCATGGTGTCGGTGTGCTGGCGATGCGCCACTAGCTGAGTGTCTCCGCTGATGATTGATATGACACGGCATTATTAGACTATTCTCTAATAGTAAGGGTTATGTTGGTTTTGTATTTTATTGACGAATTCTGACGCCTGCAGTAGAACAGTAGAAACTGAATCTCAGATTTTGTCGTCCGTTTCTTCAATAGCCAGGTTTTTAACATCGCGGAGGGTCAATGTCAATGGTGTGCATGCTGCTGCTGACAGTCTAAGCATTGGTCGTCACTGCCTCATCCCCCGTGGTTGATATATTTATCATCCGTTCCAATATGGAGCTCGAGATGGAAGCCTGAGGCTGACTTATAACGACTCGATGTGCTCTGGGCAGATTTGGTGAAGCTAACGACTTTAGTGGCTAACGCTGTCATGAAGACATCCAACAGCTGTAAATCCGTAGGACTTCCTAACAGCCATCTGATAAACTGGATAAAGGATGACGAAAACTAGTGTGCCAGTAATCTTGAAGCGGCTTGGGCGATTTCAAGTCGAGAATCCTTGGCAAAACACATTCAAGCCTCTCAGATTTCGGAGCCCGTTGTCCATCAAATCAGGGATGACTAATATGACTGCATATCAAGTTTTGTACTAGGCTTGCATTGAGGCTCATGCATCTGCAAGCCTCAAGGTTAAAATAGTAAACAGCCGTCTCACAACGGAAAAACACAACACAAACGATGATGCCATATAAATAGATGCGGCGGAAGAGAACACTCAAAATGTGTGACCATATAGCCTCTAGATAACCTCTTTCTGTTGGAGATTGCCATTCATCGAAGGCGACAATTCGATAATATGCGTGTTCTAAATAGCTTCGTCATTGGCGTTTTCATTGGAGGGTCTTGGTGTCAATCTGCGGAGGAGCCTGCAACACAAGTTGAGAGTGTTGCTAGCCAGCAGATCCCAGTACCAAACGTCAGCGTAACTGCACCGACTCAGCAAGATGCCCCGGTAGAGTCAACTGTTCCCACAGCTCCCACAGCTCCCACTGTACCGACTGTCCCGACTGTACCATCAGAGCCTACAACACCAACCCAGCCAACCGTCCCTACTGAACCAACTCAAGAAACAACATTGACTGAGCCAACTGTGCAGACCGAGCAGACAGAATCAACAGCAACGTTAGAATCCCCTACTTTGCCACAGCCTATTCAGCCTACAGTATCGACTGAAGCAACTGGATCTGCTACCGATTCTATTGGAACTGCAGAATCTAGCTTACCGACGGAAACGACTGAACCAACCGCTTCAGCGGATCTGACTACTCCCAGTCAACTGGAACAACCTACCAGTGCAACCGAATCGGGAACTGAATCTGTACAACCAACTGAGTCTCCTACTATATCAGATCAACTGACAGATCCTACTTCTCAACCTATCCAGTCATCGGAATCTGATACTGGTAGCCTTCCATCAGCTGAGCCTACTGAGACAGAACTTAGCCAATCTGACCAACCACTTGTATCCCCAACTGAATCCGTCCAAACATCGGCTCCGACAGAGCCCACTGGCGATACCCAAGTCAGTGCACCAACAGACTCTGCCACCCAGCCCACCGAGGCGACTGAGTCTATTGAGCCTGCTACTTCAATTGAGTCACCACAGCCTACCGAGTCACCTGTTCAAACTGAATCAGTAGAAGCTCCCACTCAGTCCGCTCCGGCAAGCGAATCTGCTCAGCCAACCAGCCAAGCAGAGCCCACTGCCACATCTGAAGCTGTACAGCCTACACAGGACACTGGGCCAAGTCAGTCAGCTGTTCCGGCTCCATCAAGTGATGCAGGGGGACCCTCAGCATCAGAGGCACAGACGGAGCCCATCACTGGATCTGATCAAACAGTGGAGCCACCTGTCCAAACTGAACCCCTATCCGGACTGACTGAGCCGACTGATGGAGTCGCGTCAACCGCCCCGTCAGAAAATATTCCAAAAGCGTCTGTAGGTCCTACAGAGACTGAACAGAGGTCGGCTGGTCCTACCCAGGCGCCATCCGGTGATTCCAATCAGCCTAGTGGCGGGCCTGACGAAACGCAATCGTCTCCATCAGGCTTCACGACAGTTACTGTTCCTCCGTCTGAACCTTCAGGTGAAGTCGTTAGGTTGGATCTAACCGAAGCTTCACTGGGCCCAGGTGCAACAATCACAACTATTGCAGGAAAAGAAGCCATGTAAGTCTCTTTATATTCAAAAGTATCCAACATAACCTAACAGTGATTATAGCGTACTGCAAGCCCCTCCTAACAGCGAGGCAAAGTTTACACTCGAAGTCAAGGAACCTCTGGATATCGTTGAAGATAGTCTCGTCAACGTCATGGTTTCTGTCAAAGTCGAGGAACTTGATTCTACCAATCTTCGCAAGAGGTTCCTTTTTGAAAGAGCGACAGGCACCAGGCTGCAGTTGATCATGAACGAGAAGAAGATTTATGATAAGCAAGTCGAGACTACCGATGGCAGGTTCCGAGAGATCAAAAGTGAAAAGACTAGATTCGTGCAGAATCCCATCATTGAGGTACTTCAAAGGGCTGGGAGCAACCCTGTTGCTGTGACAGTGCGTGGTATTTCTTTTGTTGGTTCTTCAACAGAAACCAGAAGGCCAAACATCCCGGTGGTAGTCTCCCGCACAGAGATTCTTCCTGGTACAAAGGAAGAATCTGCAGTACCGGTAGATGAACCAACTGTTAAACCGAAAGAGCCGACTGCTCAGCCCCAAGAACCAACCGTCCAACCTGAAGAGCCAACCATCCAACCACAACGGCCAACCGTTCAGCCAGAAGAACCAACTGTACCATCAGAGGACACAGGGCAAGTTTCTGTCCCAGGTAATCAGGAAACTACAGTACCAAGAGCCCGTCCGACTACCGTACCAAGGGTACCTGGTACAGAGTCTATCCGTGTACCTCAAAAAACAGAAGCCCCCAGTGCTACTGGTAGAGGTAGTGGAGATGAAGAATCTACAAACATACCTTCATTGTCCAACTTGCAGCCCGAAACTGGAATTGGAACTGCGACTGGTCTTCCAGGTATTGGCAATCCACCAATATCTACTCCAACAAGTACCCCTGGGCCGGTGCAACTTCGTCCAAATGAGGCACATCATGATGTTGTGGTGAACATGATTGTATTATACGGGATCCCTCTTGCTGCAGCAATTTTAGTTTAATATAGTCTCCGTCGAATTTGAGAGCAACTGAAACTTATTTACCTCATTTTATTTATCTATTTTGTCCCTCTCTATACCGTTTCGTCTCCACATCGATGATATTGAATGTGAGGGGTATCACGTGTATGACCACGTGATTCAATAAAAGACTTCATTTCAACCACAAACTTACTCAATCATTTAGATGTCTATCCCATAGTCCAATAAACGATGCTTGATCCATTTTAAGCACTGATAAGACTAAAAAGTCAACGGTTGCAGTATGAAGTGTGAGAGTCCTCCTGACTGTTTCTCTATTGTCACTCATCTTTCAGCTACTAATCAGGCTATGTATCATGCTGTCCAACCTGGAACAGACGCGTCAGCTAGGGTTATGTCGTAGACGTGATTATGATGTAGGGTCAGAATAGCTCAGGTGTTGCCAAGTAAAACCTCGCATAGCGCTGACCAACAACCATGGAAAAGAACTCGCGTAAGCACCGAGCCTGATTTTCAGCTGTTAAAAATAATTCTCCGATGTGTAAGATATCCTGCACTTTGAAGCCTTGTTATCTCATTTCATCCTGGTTACTCTGTTCTAGCCTGTGGGAGAAATATGAAATAGCTTTCACGAAGAAACTTGGAGAGGTGATGGTCAATTGTCCGTAGAGCCTAAAGACGGCTTACCATTAGACAAGTTGTACTCATAGGAACTCTATATTGCATTGAAGAAGCTATAGATAATTATAAACACTGATTATTTACAATACAAGGCCATGTAACCTCGTAGACAAAGATTCTCAATTCAACGATCAGTAGAATCACTTCCTATCTCATAGATTCTAGAGTCCGCCAACTCATACGGTGGCGACTGAACAGATTCTCCGCTCATCTCGTGAGTCATTTGTGGCCTCATAGGCGACATTATACCCTGCGATGTCTCACTGAGTGCACTTGGTGATGTTGGTTGGCCTGTTCCAGTTTGTGGTGAGGCTGAAGTTGGCCAGCTTAGCGCCGTCGCTGTTGAGCTTCTCCAGTCGGTTTGTGCCTCCGTCTTTCCACCACTGTGATCCAATGGGTCAACTTGCATTGACTGATGACCTTTTTTGTTCCTTGACTTTCGAATCGTCCAAAAGATTGCCAGAGCCACAAGGGAAATAGCCACAAACCCTCCAACAGCTCCACCAATGATTGCTCCAAGATTTGTCTGGTCGGATGATGACGGCCGGGAAGATGGTGATGAAGTAGAGGCAGGTGATGATGAGTAGGGTGTTGTGGAAGATGCTGTTGCGGTTTCAGAGACCGCCGTATCTTGGGATTCACTCGCACCAATATAAATGGGGCTGGTTTTGAGTCTTGCGTTGATCTGACCACTGAAGGTAAAGGAAGCAGTCAAAATGTCTGTCGGGGATTCTGAACAATCGAAGTACCTAACTCCAGAGGGGAAAGCATATGTTATGCAATAGGGAGCTGTTGCATTCGTACTAACAAAGGAGTTCGTTAGTCGCCAAAACGTGTGATGATCTATTGCTTCACTTGCCAAAGAAGGTTGAATTTGTTCTCAAAACAGGTATTAGCACATTTAATCGGATCCAAAGCGTAGCTACTGTCATGGCATCGGTTATAGAGCTTCCAGTTCTTTGTACCGCCTTCTTCGCCGCAGATAATCGCCCGCGACGTAATCCACATACATTTGCGTTGGCTTTCGCACGTGATATCAATTCCGGGTTGTCCTGAAAGATACCCGCAAGTGTTATGTGGGGCAATTGTTAGGTAAGATGTCACAGTCTGGCTGGTCTCTCGGCGCCTCAGATGAGGAATATCTGTTGGTTCTGGTGGAGGATCAGGTTTCCCGGCTTGTGTTGCGTGTCGAGGCTCCGAGAGCCGCCCGCCCTGTGCGACCGAGAGGCCCAAAAATATCATACATCGCAGTGAATTGTTCATCTCAAAGTTAGGGAGATATCCGACGAGCGAGAATGATCTTTAATCAAGGGCTGTTTCCCAAGTCATGGTATGAACGATCACTTACATATAACGGCAACATCGCCACAAATCAACGGCACATGTGAATGTCAATCTATGCGATCATTCGATGCTAAAAATGAGACACGTCGATGGCCACCTTTGCGAGGCATTGCAAAACATCAAACCCAATCATGTACTAACAACTGTCAGTCATGAGGCCTTCCATGCTACGTTGTGGCTGAGTTAGTGAGACAAATGGAGAAGTTGATAGGTAGCAGTTGAGGGGTTGTATGCTTGATGTATATAAGTTGTATGATGTATCGGATCAGGCTCTAGGCTAAGGCGACAAAGGAAATAGTGTACACCATGCTGGTATCTCAGTGGCGCGTCACTTGATATTAACGCTTCTACATGACGATGACATTTTGTTGTATTTAATTTGTCGCTCGAAAAATGCGACAAACAACCTGAAGATGTCCAGGTAAAGATATTGAAGCAGCTTATAAGGTATGTGTGTATTTCCCCCAAACTACCTATTTACATATTCCGCATGATTCACTGACAATTTAAGATCAGGCTGTATTGACCGTTTGTGTCTTGACATACTTAGTACATGTGTGTAAAACCAGTTCGCTTCATGTGGCGTTGATCACATGGGAATACATGCAATCAATCGTGATCGTTCCAAGTAGGATCGAAGCCATAAGCTTACCATCATGCATCAAACAGACTAGAGTAGGCTACGTTTAATATCTCACAGTGTTATAGCGGTCTACATGACTTCAAGTAAAAGTGCAACGGCGCAGCAAATTGAGAGCCAACAGCTTTGTGCGCCCATCGAATCAGGACAAAGCATAATGAGTGCATAGAATCAATATATGCATGCACAAAGACACAGCCCCATACGGCTATAGCCCCCACGTCAGAATAGCAACAACCGTATCGAGATGTGGATGTCAAGAATAATGAGGCTTTTACATAATCGGACCCAACTTGAACTATAAGCCAATTTGTATAAGAAAGACAAACGTAACTGTAGTCACCATATTATCTCAAAGCAACCTATCTCTCATATTTTTTTTTTGTCGAAGTTTTGAACACTTCGAAATGCATCTTTTGGCTCTCTGCTTTGTTGGTCTTGTCATCAGAGGTGTCTGGGGCCACAAAGTCGAGGTGTTGACCACACCGTGTCAAACTCTCACTGTCTATCAAAACGGAGCATCAGACGCTGGTACCGTTGAGACTTCCCAGCCAAACAGCCCAATTGTCATAGTAGAGTCTCCAGCTCCAGTCGCACCGGCCGCAACAACTAAATCCAATCAGGAAACAGCAATACCAAAAGAGCCAGTCACTCCATGCGACACTACTCAGCCTTCGTTACCAACGGTTCTAGATGAGCCGGTAACAGAGTCTGTCCATTATGATGCACCAACTGAGCTTGAAGACGAAACAGTCACAGTAGTTGAGCCTGTTACTCCATGTGATACTACACAGGCTTCAACGCCGTCCGTCGCATACAAACCTATCACGGAACCTGCCACAGAACCTATCACTTACGTTCCACCAATTGAGCCCGAAGATAAAACAGCAACATCAGTTGGAACAGTCACCCCATGTGATACTACACAGACTTCATCGTCATCGATCATATATGAACCTGCCACAGAACCTGTCACCTATGTTTCACCAATTGTTACCATTAAGACATATTCGACAAGCCAGCATGTTCGTATCATGACCACGGAACCTCTGGTTACTTATACTGAGTCAACCGAGCAGGAAACTGCCCACTATCCCGAACCCAGAACTGATACCATTCTCCCAACTATCCAAACCTCCAAAGCACCAGTGCCTAGTAATCCTTATGTACCTGGAACTTATCCGCCTGTTCATGTTCCAATCTCTGAGCCCGCCCAGCCTCCTATATCAACCGAACCTGTCCAAGCTCCCGATCAACCAGTCCAAGAAACCGAACATGTCCAGCCACCGGTTCAAACAGAACAAGTGGTTCCGCCTGTAATTACCAAACATACGGCATCAGTTTTACCGTCTGAGCCAGGCCATCCATCTCCCTCGTCTCAATTAGAAGCACCAAAAGAGACTATGGATATACCCAACAGACCCATTCAGTCATCAGCAGCCGAAACTCCAAAGCAACTGGATGAGCCAACTGGGGTTATAGCTCCAACTTCTGCTGGCCCGGTCAAGACTGGAGAACTACCAACTCGGGAGCCAGATCCAGCCAGCGTCTCCAATGGGCCGACTGCTATCACTGAGCGACCGAAACCTATCCCATCAGGCTTCACGACACGTACCGGTATCGAGGTTGTACCTACAGATGAGGTCTACGAGTTGAACCTCGAAGATGCCATACTAGGCCCATACGCAAAGTTGATCGACATTTGCGGCGAAAAAATCATGTAGGTTCCATCATCAAGATTACAAGCCTGATTTTAAACTTACGAATATCACAGTATACTGGAACCTCCTCCATACCACGAGGCGAACTTTACTCTCAAAGTCAACGGAACATCAGGTTTCTCACCAGGGGGCTTTGCCAACCTCATAACATTAGTGAAAATTGGCAAGGTACATCATAATGACCGACGTCAGATGGTTATCTTCCAACGAGACGATGATGACGACATAGCCGGTTACCTTGAAGCTTCCTCCAATGACGATGATATCGGTAAGAGGGACGACAGTGACACCAGTGACGCAATTGAAGAGTGGGTGGCCGACGACCGGATAACAGAGTCGGATCCCACGTTAGCTATAAGCTACATAGCCGGGAGTGACCCCAAGTCTGCTCAGATCCGGGGTATGACCTATATCAAGAGAGGAAACATCGGCACAAACGTCTATCGGAGGAAGGCAGCTCCAGCTGGTGGAGATACTACAATACGCCCAGAAGACGATGGAAAGGAATGCAACACGAATATCCATGGCACTCCAACAGCTGCCCCTACGCCGGTGGAGGTTCATCCAAATGAGGCAGGAAATGGTGCCGTGATGAATACTGCTGCAGTGTTCGGAATATCTTTCTTTGCAGCGATTCTGGTTTGATGGGTCCCGATACAGTTTGTTTATCTTTATGCAGGAATGAAATTTCATGTTCATTGCGAGTCTTTACCTAGTCAAGTAATATCATGTAGCCAATCACTTGATGTAAATGAGATTAAGAGTTTCTTAATGTTGTAGGAAATGAGACATATCAATAGCAGTGATTTCGACTTGGAGCAATCCATATGTGCGCATAGCTCAGATACAGGCTCGTGACACCCATGAAGCGACCCATCAAGAAATTAAATTATTAACGTACGAGTGTTATCTACCTAATACCGTGAAACCTTGCGAAGCACCATTGCTGATCTTACTTGATCTCATCAAACCTCTTCTGCCATTCCGCGCCATACGTCCTTATTTCCTTGCGCACAATGTGTATACCCAAAGCAACCTTCTCATGGTTCTGCTCCTTCATCGCATTCATCATCATGCCAGGTCCATCTTGGATCTTACTCAACGCCTCAAATGTGAGCTTTGGTAGACTTTGTGAGCTAGTAGACCGTTAGTTGCAAAGAACAGTACTCAAGACGAGGTAATCTTACGGAGTGGATGTGTTGTTCGACAAAGGATTGCCCATGATTTTGTCTTGAGAGATTGGATGTCTTTGATGTTCTCTTTCTAAGCCTTAATGAATTGATCCGAACTTCCAAGACTTAATTCTAACATCTCCTCTATATACTCCCGAGTTCCCATCCAATTTATGACTACGACTCCAAATTGTCTGATCATCAACTCAAGATTCTTCCCTGAGAAGTTTCCATTGAGCCTTGAGTACCTGTCCCTGTTTGGACTCTGTCCCTTCTTCGCGATACCCTCATGTAGGGTACCATCGGTTACTGCATGATATCACCCCACGGAATGTCACTGCTTACACAAACTTGGCCAAGACGTGCATCAATCCCGGACTTCTTGTGCCAATAAATGTCATATGAGGTTGGCTAATGCCAAAGCAGACAGACCAACAAGATTTTTCGCTCTAACGTAGACAATTGGCCAGTGATAAGGCAACTGCAGATACACTTAGCCTGCAGGGATTGTCACATCCCGCCCTTGTTGTCTCTTTGCTTTTTTTTCAGCTACCTCGATCGAACGTCTAATCGCGCGAGGAATACTAGCACTAATGAGGCATAGCCGCAGAGCCGCAGAGCACAGGTACTCTCGCATGCCCACATCTTATTCCATCCTTAATGCTCGTTCACTTGTCAGTCTACCCGTTATCTACTATGTTGCATTGGCACAGCATTTAACATTGTATCACTATATTATTGGTTGGTAGAAAATGAAAGTTAAATTACTATTAAATGGAAACAAAACATCTTTTCCATCATTGAGCAACAGCAAGTAGAGGTCTTCCCATTTGTCCAGACCGTCCAACAGACTTTCTTCTCCGATACCTCGGCCGCCGCCGGACCTTGGGTTTGCCGCAGACGTTGCGCTGGTGAACCAAGAGATTATCCCTCCTTTTACATGTTCTCCCACATTCGCAAATCCAAGGCAACGTCTCCTCGTGTTTGTTCTTCCAGTGCTTATTAAAATTGGCTTTTCTGTACGCCTTTGCACCTTTTGGCCTGTAATCACACGCCGGGCAACTGATGTCTCCATCGTCTTCCGGATTAAAGACAGGGAGCCGTGGTGAAAGTCGAACTGGTGCAGCGTTTGTCACTAACACTGCTTCTTGAATTTGAAGGGACTGCGCATTGTCGTGTGCAATTCCTACATCGAAGTAGTACTGATCTTCCGCGGGAAGATCGGGGAGCCCAAAGAATTCTCCATGGTGATGTTGGTCATGAGCCATGGCTGTAGGTATGGCATCTACCCGCTGATGCGCATTGTGGCTGCCAGAGGGCGAAGCCTGGCCACTTTGTCCGGATGATAAGGGCAACCGTGGACGTGAAAAGTTGGGCACATTGACCATGAGACCTTGCGATTCTTCTGATGGGACAGTAAATTGACCAAAGTCAAACGATTTGGCCTCAATCAGCGGAACATCCATGTTCAAGGGTGAGTCTTGAACCGAATCTTGAGACTGCTCAATGGAATGAAAAGAATTATCGCCGCTGCCATATGAAAGTTTGCCATGGTACGTCTGCTGTGAGAGGATATCGTCATTGTCCCCTGTGGAATATTCCGTTGGCGACATACAAATATCGCCAAAATCTGGAACAGTCGCCCCCATGTAGCCGGTCATAGACAGCGTAGAGACTGTTGACTTAGTCAGACGTTGTCGCATGTGCGAGTCTGTGTCTGATGGGAAGCTAGAGTGACCTGGAAGGATGCTGGAGTTACCAATCTCGACGATTGGAGGATCAGCACAGAGCTCTGCAGGACCATGGCCAGATTTGTGGCCGAGAGAAAGACCCGTAGTACTGATTTCTGAAAATGCAGACGCTTTTCGAGAAGCAGGCATGGGATCCATCTGCCACTCCAGGCCGAAGAACGGGTACGCATTACATGCGTTGAGGTTAGGCAGCTGTTCCTGGGAGGAAGATGCTGACCCAGAGCGACGGGACAGGAAGTCTTGAATCTTCCGTTTTCCCTTTGTCATAGCAGAGTCTTTGGCAATCGAAGGCGCGGTGTCACCGTCTCTTGTCAAACAAGCGGGACGCTGGCCAGGGAAGTCGTAGTAACAACCGCAGCAGTTACAGTAGGCGCCGTTGGCGGAAACATGAGTACATTTTGCCGCATGAGACAACATAGCCTTGGGATCCGGAAATGATTGCTTGCAATTGGAGAAGGGGCAGACCCATGTGTCACGATGAGCATTGAGAGTAGTCTCATAGACAAAGATGTTCAGTGCCATTACAGCAATAATCCTTGACCGAGCAAGGCTGTCAATGCACGTCGATGTACACGCAACCCTGGAAGTGTTAGTGGGACAATTATGGTATACAAGGTTCGATAAAGAACATACATGCATGGAGTTTGTCGAGGAGGAATATCCCCAAACGCTTCGAGGGGGAATCCGGTGTACGAGCTTGACGAGCTGACTTCGGCGAAAGACGAAGACCGAGAGCTGTGGTCGATGTGTTGAGTCCCATGAATAGGATCAGTCATTTTGGGGATTTGGATATAAGGCATCCTGCTCAAAGCATACTAAAGCAAGGTGTTTCAGTAACCAGTCAAGTCAAGTTGCACACTAAGAGAGAGAGTTTCCATTGGGGACTCAGTCCTTGATGTATCGTCTCGTCAGGCAACGGAAACACCATCAACCTTGCAGGCGGTTGTATAGCTTGCCATTATCTCGGCGTCGCTTCGGTCATCCGAGCATGCCGTCGCGGGTTTGGCACTGGCAATTGGGATGGAGAGGACGAACCCGATTTGACGAAACGTTTAGAGTTTAATCACTATGCTCGGGTTCTACCTGAAAAGGGAAGAAGTCGCATCCTGCAGACATGCAGGACAGGTATTTGCCTGACATGGTAGGCAGCAAGGTGAATCCTGCAGCTTGTTCTGTGGCATCGGGTAAGTAGATGGCATCGACGGTGTGCAGCGAAAGTACAAACCTTTTTCAGCACTATGCGGCTCTGCTACATCTCAGACCATGATTGGAGGGTTCAGAGCTTATTGTCTCCTGCATAATAATTTGGCTAATGTCGTTGATGTCACAAGTAGCCCTTTCTATGTGCTGGAGCCTGGGGTTTGCATGATGGGGCTTGATTGCCTCAAAAAGGCAGATGGTTGACATGACAAAGGGCGTTGTGTTGGAGTCTGATGGTCAAGATTATACAATGTATCTCTCGGCAGGGAAGCGGTCGAAGGGAGTAGTGGAGGAGGGGTTGTGTCGGGTTCGGTAAGATCGCTCGGCCCAATTGTCGTTCGTTCATAGTAACCTGCGGCAGGAGAAGAGGGATTCGTTGCGCTCATGAGGCAGAAGGGAGTGATATTGCCATTGGAAAAGACATGAGATAATCCAACCGACCAGGTCTGCAAGCAACATGCCATGCAGGCTCGAGCGTATTCCTTGTTGTCAAGGGGAACTAATGAAAAAGGCATCCCAAGCCTTCAAGAACATCAAGCAGACTAGATCATTTATATCAACCAGCATAAAACATTTTATCTCTAATGAATTCAGCCCAAGTAAGCCTGTGCCGCCTCGCTACCTCCCTTGAAAGCAGGCTCTGGTGGCTAGGTTCAACTTTGTGATTCAAGCACCAATTGGAAGGCGACATTAGGTCGGCTTTGCTCAATTGCGCATTGTCTCGGAAGATCTGTCCCAACTGTTGGCCCATTTCAATAACCTATGCGCCCGGCGCGGGTTGGCAAGGCATTCTTGAGGTAAGTCCCGAGCCTGATTTGTCGGCGACAACGTATGATTGTGGTCAATAACGAGAGCCTACATTCTGCAATATACAAATATCATTGTAAATTAATTCACTGCATTTAGTATCACCTTCAGAATCATTCCTATGTTCCCCTTCCTGATAGATGAGGTGTGATTCGTTCGATACAAATGTGAAGAGAGGGCATTACAAGAAAATGAGAAGGAATCTTTCAGTCAGTAAATACTGTGAAGAGGCAGAGAAGGGCTACCTGGAGAAGATAATGCACAAGGCCAACTTCAGACACTGAACAAGCTTCTTTGCACCATAAACCACTTGCTCTTTGGGAATATTGATAGGGCTTCTATACTTCATTGGGGGTGTAACTGACTCGTGTCATTAATGCTGTCTCCCAGTGGCACAATTGTTAACTTTGTTCTTCCTATCTACTTGTCGATCGCTATTGACTGAGCGAGTTAGATCAAACGACATTTTTTAAGTTCACCTCTACCTGCGTGACTGTGAACCGTGGCTTAATAGGACGAATCGCATCGAACCATAATCAGCCCGCGTAAGAGGACCGTTCTCGCAACGACTTTTTGGTGGAACCAATTGTAAGGTGAAGCAAGTTACATAAATCTAGCCAGGTATGGCACTCGTGGCCTGTCTCTCAGCCGCACCCACGATGAGTTCATGTTCCCATAATTTACAAGCCCATTACTAACTTCTTCCCTACTCAATAGATGTGCATCATTTTAGTGAGTCGATTTAGCAACCTTATTCCTGTGGAGATATAAGCTTTGCAAGACCTGCTTAATTACGAATTGCTAGCTTGCACTTCTTCTTTAACAAATGCTTTAGTTTCGCTTCACAAATGACAATAAGTGCCGATATCATATTTACATCTCCAGCTGTGCATTCTTGATTTATACATATGAAACTGTATATCCACTGTATTAAACTCTTACTCAAAAATTAATATGAGACAGCTGACATTCGTAATGTTGGCCATCGTCTGGTCTCATATCCCCATTGCTGTTCTTGCATTTCCCGAGGCCACGAAAAGAAGACATCACGGTTATCTTTCACAGCCTGACCCAACCCCTGCAATCGAGTTTTCCCACTTACAGCACCTCGAGTTGGGCAAGCGACAACAGACCTCTGCACCTGACGACGATCTTACCTTCTCACTGGTTATCAGTCCTGATTCAACATGCGGATACGTCTCGGGCTCGGCTGGGAGTGGTGTCGTATGCTTTGGAGATACGAAGTGCACCTGAGAAATTGGCGAACTCAAGGCTATTTTATGCGGCATGGTCGGACATTTGAGGTGCCTCGACAGAACCGATGCACTCAACACTGATATCTGTGATGATTCCTGCAAGAGCAATGAACTCAATCTTCTTTGGTACGAGCCACATTCGATCTTTTTTTATTTTTTTATTTTTTTTATTGGCTGACAAACATCACACAGTACCAAGACCAATGAGCTGTATTGTGGAACATATTCCTATCAATCTGGTATCGTGGACTATCGTTGCATGCAATCGTCCATCAAGGCCCAGAACGTAAGCTTCTCTTATGATGGACAAAAAAGTCGCGCTTTCACGATAACATATATGGCGAATATTTTCTCCATGGCCGATGATACTACGACTCCGACAACCACCCCATCTAAATCGACTACATATGTGCCTGAACCTACAAGCAAAACTAGCGCCAAGCCCAACGCGGGAGCAATTGCCGGCGGCACAATTGGCGGACTTCCTTTGATTGTAGTTGTAGTAACAGGGATTGTTTGTCTTCGACGAAAAAAGAAGCGTGGAGTCTCTCCTGATGAACACGAACCACGGCAGTCAACACTTTCACCTCCAGTGTACGAGGCCCCTGCGAATACTGTGCTTTGCGAAGCTCCAGGTGATACAGTTCATCCCAGATCTCCTTCATCGCACTGAGTGATTGTTGAAACCCGTCTCGTTGTTGATTTTACCAATCCTCATCAATAATCTATATGATGTTGCGTTTTCAGGTTATCCGGTATTTCAAGTTTATTGAATCGTTATACGTGGTATATACAGGACGCCAAACGAGGAACGAGATAACTACCACTTGACGGCTACCGACTCTTGCTGCACAAGAATCATCACCTAGTCACATAACTCGATGATGAATAAAGCAGTTTTCTATCAGTCTACCTATCTGATTTTCGATTTGCATTGGATCAAAGATATCGGAACACAAACGGAAACCACTCAAACCAGTCACTAAGGCTATCTCTGTGCGGGTTTATAGCCACGATATAAACCTGGTGTACGCGCACTATTTAAACTGTTTCTCCTAGCCAAACAAACTTCATAAAAATGTAAGTTAATAGAGCAAATCTAATTTCAGCCCAGCAGTTAGAATGAAGTTATTGCAATTGCTATTGCTAGCACCAGCTGTGCAGTAGAGTTATGTGATAATGACATTTCCAACGAGACCACAGACATCGATGGACATGGTGAAAATAAGGTCATTTCCCGCACAAACGTTATTCTAAGCAGCTCTTCAGCTCCATTCAAGTCTCCATCTTCAGCCAGCCAGTCGCAATGGAACTTGGTCAGCGAGGGAGGTCTGAGGGTGCAGATCTCTCGTTCTCTCCACCAGTCACAACTCTTGACTCATTTTCAGCTGGCCTCGGCGCTTGCGAGAAATCGACATGGTTATACCAATGACTGCATTTGGATCAAAAACACATGTTATCGTTGGTAATTGATATGGATCGTAAGCTACTAGTGACTTAGACACTTTTGAGGGATGAATAGTATCATGTAAATATATCTAGTACCAATCAATGTATGGGTGTTTTCGGGTCTGATAATAAAGGCCCAAGCAATTGTTTCTTACGGCACGTTGAAAAAAGCTATGCCACGTCAGATGTGGGTAGCTAGTCAAGGACTTAGCCAGTTGAGTCCACCTATAAAATCAGTATCATCCCTGCAAGCTAGATCATCCAGCAAGGAAGATTGGTCTCAGCCAGGGTCAGCGAAGCCTGAAATGTAAATGTGGGCCGCCATATTTGTCTCTTAAGTGAGGGGATCTTCGACTTTATTTCTCGCCAAAGTCTATTGCTGTTTTAAATTCTGGGTGACCAGAATCTCCAATATTACTCTTTGCGTTCAACCTACACAGCTGTGGCCTGCAAGACGAGCTAAGCCCATTTTACATAATCTTGTCTGCGCTCAACCGCACATTTAGAGACTGACCGATGCAGATATGGCTACGGGACTGGAGGCTGTTGGTGCCGCTAGTGCTATCTTGTCATTCATATCTTTCGCCGGCAAGATTGTATCGATAAGCTATAAGATCTATGATGGCATGCCTACGGATGAGGATGAGCTTGAAGATTATGCTGGGCGAATGCTTGATGCATGCGAGCATATTCGATCCAGGAGTCAGCACTTACATCAAAGCACACCATTGGCGGCAAGTATCTCTGACATTGCTCAAAAATGTTTCCAACTATCTTGGGAACTGCAAAAAGAGACTCAAAATATCACGAAACGATACCAAAAGGGCAAGTTCCGTCGGGCAGTCTCTATGGCCCTTCGCGCAAACGCCCACAAAGCAAAGATCAAGCAACTGGATCAATCCTTGGAAAGATACAAGAAAATTATGGAAACAGAATTGTTGTCCAAAATATGGTACGCATTTCAATAATCACTCTTCCAACGTATGCTGATAGTGTGAACTGCGTAGCGACACAGGTACTGCGATAGAGACGCAACAAAGTCAAACATTTCCCAAACTAGAACGCGATGTTCAAGATCTCATCTTCAAGATCGCAAGCACACAAACAAATATGGAAATTCTTGTTACAGAGGAAGCAAAGAAAACCCGGGAAGTGCTCAGTATAAACCTTACCACCCACATTAAAGATTCCGAAACAAGGGCTATCACAGACAACCAGAGACAACGACTTTTGAAAAGCCTCAAGCCAGCCGATATACGGAAAAGATACCACGAGGTCCTATCCCCATCAGATGCTTCTTTTGAAAGGGTCTTTGCATCTTACGAACGCGTCTGCCTCAAGGACCCCGAACACAAAGACTGGAAAACGATTCGGAGAAACCTCCCAGATGAACCGTGTCCCACTATGAGGTACGGCAATGTCGATGAGATTGACTGCACCTGGCATTCTTTCACTTTATGGCTCCAATCAGACAATCCTCTCTTCTGGATTCAGGGGAAGCCAGGATCTGGAAAAAGCACCTTGATGAAGTTCATCATTGAGAATAAAAACACAGAACGTCTTTTGAAGTCTCATATCGCGAATACGAGGGTCCTATCATATTTTCTTTGGAAGATAGGAAACGAATCCCAGAACAGCATCAAGGGTCTCATATGCTGTTTACTGCACGACCTTCTCGTCAGTAGCACTGAGATGTTAGACCAGGCATTGAAGCAATTTCCATCATTGGAATCAAGGGATTTCTTCGATGAGTGGTCAAGCGAGGAAGCTGAAAAGGTCCTCTTCTTCCTATTACGCAGCCCAGCCTGCTCGACATGCATTTTCATTGATGGTCTTGATGAGATATCTGATAAAGATGGGTTTGAGCCACTTACGAAACTAATACAGAGTATCTGTAATATCCCACTTGTTAAAGTTTGTGTCTCAAGCCGGCTTGAGACAGGACTCATACAGAAGCTCGAAGCGTTAGGGGCGGGGAAACTGTGTCTGCATGATCTTACCAACCCCGAAATGGCTGTCTACGTTCAGAAAGAGTTGGCAAGATTCTCAGCCGGAGTGATCTCGTCTTCTTTTGTTGATAAAATCATTATCGAACTACTTGTCAAGGCTCAAGGTGTTTTCCTCTGGCTTTTCCTAGCAAAGAACAGTCTCATTACTGGGATAGAAAATGGAGACGACGAAGAAACCCTCATGAGAAGACTAGAAGAACTTCCTAGCGAGCTTGAGGCATTATACGAGTCCATGTGGTCCAGACTCAATGCCAAAAACAAGGTGTATCGGCAAACTGCAGCGATGTATTTCCATTTCCTGTTAGCCAAAGGATGGAATTTTAAAGTCATTTATCCTGATGTTGAAGTGCCTTTTACAGTTTGTGAGAGACCACGTGGGATTCCAACATTGGCCCAACTATCGATGATGGTGAAAGTTGAGGAAGGCAGAATGTTTCCTCCCGGAGTCAATAATACATCCCTCTATGACCTCAAAGTGTTATGTGACGCCACAGAAAGGGACCTTAGTACTCGATGTGCTGGGATGATCCAAGTTTCCAAGGCGCCGATTTACAACGAAATCGATCCAGTCATTCGTTTGGTTGAGTTCGTTCATCGCACTGCTCATGACTTTCTGGTCGATACGAAGCCTGGGCAGGATATCCTCAGCTACTACAGCGGTATGAAAATGACTACCGACTTCCAGCTTAAGTTGTTTAAGTCTGAGCTATCTGTATATCACACAATTGGGGCAGCAACATTTCCAGAACATGCTATCCACCAATGTGTTGAACTGCAAAGGCAAGGTGTGAATTACGAGATGATGGACCAACTGGTTCGAGTCATGCAATCTCTTTGGGATCAAGGTGTGTTTTTACACATGTGTGTTAAATGGCTTGGTTTATTTCGCTCCTTTCCGGCAGGCCTTGCACACGAGCTTACAAATATGGAAGACGTATGTCTCCCTTTGCTCATACAATCAAACTCATCTCAGGATCCTACCATTGCTCTTCGCGACATCTGCCATGAGTGGAACGTTGCAGCCACAAGACGTCCATCAATACTAATGATCCAACGGCTCATTGCTCTGGATGCAAGTCCACATGCTGTTGGAGCATCATCACCACCACTAAGGAAAAGTGGTGGATTTTACGCTGTATTTACTCAAGAAACATCTGCATTTGAGTTGCTCTTGAGAGGCACTCTTAGCCGGCTCATCGATGGCCGTCGCGACGCTGTACTTGAAATTCTTGAAGTCATAGACAGTCTGGCTCCATCATGTCCTGATTGGGGTCGAAGGATCATGGTATTTTGTCAGGACGCCATGTATTGGAAGCTCTTGCTACATGACTGGGAATTTTACTGGCCAACGTGTGGTGGTGCAACCTTCGAAGTGAACATGCAGTATCTACTCAGGCGACTACTAGTTGCCGTATCGTGTGAGGGGATACCAACACAGAATTATAGATTGCACGAGATTGCAAACTCGGCCGTTGAATCCTACTCACGAGTCCGGAATATTGTGCCGAGACAACGGGATGACGAAGGATACCCATTTTGCTGCCGTGTTGTCAATCAAGAACCATTCAAGGACTTGTGTGACAATATGTTTGGGCCCCAAGACAAAGGTCATTTAAACGTTGACGATCTTAGAAATGAAGAATTCTACAGGAACCCCAAGTATGACTTTCTGCTTGGTAGCTATGAGCGGGTTATGTTAGACGACGAAGTGGATCAATTAGCATCTGAAGACCTTGGATTTCACAGAATAACCAATGAAAGGATTGCCGACATGTCAAGAAAGATGAAACGGTATTGATGATCCTAGATATTCATAGATACAGTAACGAGACACAAATTGTAATGGATAAAGACCTACATGCAAAACCCCTGACGATAAGGTTTCCATCATGAATCACACTTTTAAGCATTATGGACCTACATGCAAAACATCCAGGTTGACGCTTATGCTATAGTGCTCAAAGGCGTAAATATGCCGTGGTGGATACACAATCTCCATATAGTCTTGTGGGATACACGGTTCACCTTGGCCTCCAGGTCTTATATCTACTTAAGAATGACAGAACAAAAGTTTTTATAGTTTGATGACTTGTTTGGTCTACTTCCAGAAACAAAGCCTCTCTGGCTACTCTGAACAAATGACGCTATATAGCAGGCCTCAAATCTTTGTCTCACATTTCTCTGCTAGTTGACAGCTGAAGTTCCTTACAATTTCTTCCGATTGGCCGAGTCCAAGACACGGGCCGCGAGCTATTGAAGAAGTGGCTGCATAATATGGAAGATCCATCTGTCCAAGGAAGATTATTCTCGGGCTGGACACGATATGACCTCAACTGTTGCACAAATCCCTTGTTGTCTTGGATCTCCCTAGCATAAGCCGGACCGCCCCGGTGGATCTTTTTGTATTACATCAAGGATTATCTTGCGTCCCTTGAAGAAACGGCACGACGTGAATTCCAATCCTTGATGAGTCGACAGTATTTCCACTTCATTTCTTGTTTTACAACATTCCGTGTGATGATGGCTGATATGCCGTCCGTACAAGATGTTTCTCAGGGGGTAGCTGCATGAAGGGAGATATCTCGTACGTCACGAGACGGTGAATTCTCATCTACCAAGAAGGAAAAGGGAGGCTAGCTCGTTATATAAACTCTCAATCGGACGTCTCGTTTAGTTCATCATCAAGGATCTGGTAAAAATATAGAACCCTACTACAATCCATTTTGCAAGAGAAAAGTGCCCATTATGACTGAAGTCCAAAAAGAAGTACGACAAGAGGAGTTCGATGCAGTTCACGCCTACTTCATCGGGCCCAAGGGCTCCAACCTGCCCGACTTCCGAGCCAACATCAACACGATCCTCGATGAACTCCTCGCCGCACGTCAAAGCTACTACCCTCAGGACCAGGTGCCTCCCCTACTAGTCCTCTCTCACTTCCCAACCTAACACTTTGTAGGCCTTCATCTCTAAAGAATATCGTCGCTCCCCAGTATTCCTCAAAGCCCGCTCCGATCTCCGTCTCGCAACTGAAAAGGTAGCACAGCTTCTCGGCGAGCACTCGGCACCGTTCTGGTCCCCTCGCTATGAGGCCCACATGTGCACTGACTTGACCATGTCATCCCTGCTTGGGTACTTCATGACTATGCTGTACAACCCCAACAATGTCGCTCTCGAGGCTAGTCCTATGACGACTCTTGTGGAGTTGAGGGTTGGACAGCAGCTTTGCAAGTTGTTTGGGTACAATATCGATGCGCAAAAGAGTCCTCTTTCTTGGGGACATATTACCTGCGATGGATCGATTGCCAATTTGGAGTCTATCTGGGTTGGTACGTATCATCTACTCCGTGCAAGATGACATCCATGCTAACACACTAAGCCCGAAACCTCAAGTTCTACCCTCTCAGTCTTTGTCTTGCACTCCGACGCGGAAAGCTCCAATTCATCGCCGACAGATTCTATGCACGTCAATGCTTCCACGCAAAAAACAAGACCCTCTTCAAAGATCTCCAAGGATGGGATCTTCTCAACCTCCGCCCCGAGGTCATCCTTGATCTTCCCGATCAACTCAACAAACAGTTTGGTATCACGAGCAAGTTTCTTGAGAGTGCACTCAATGAGTTCAACATCCAGACCATCGGTCGTGAGGTCCTTGAGAGGGAGTTCAAGGTCAAGGAACCGATCAAGTACTTTGTGAGCAAGACTCGACATTACTCATGGCCCAAGGGTGTTGGTAAGTCTGACATACCACAAATACTGTTCCACCGGCTAACTTTGCCAAAGCAATTGCTGGCCTTGGCTCCGGCAACGTCGTCGGAGTAGACGTCAACAACAGTGCTCAAATGGACATCAAGCTCCTTGAAGAACATCTCCACAAATGCGTCGAGACCAAAACCGCCGTCTTCGCAGTCGTGGCCATCATTGGCTCCACCGAAGAAGGTGCCGTCGACAGGCTCACCGAAGTCCTGCAACTGCGAAAGAAATTCCAAGACGAGCACGGCTTGTCGTTCCTTGTACATGCCGATGCAGCTTGGGGTGGTTACTTTGCCACAATGTTGAACCCCGACAGACGTTACAGTGTGGAGGAGCAGACTGACACAAAGCCTGAGCCGGAGTGGTACTTGGATCCCAAGACGGTCGAGGACATCAAGGCCATGGCGGAGGCGGACTCGATCACGGTTGATCCGCACAAGGCGGGTTACATCCCGTATCCCGCGGGTAGCTTGGTGTATCGTGATGGGAGAATGAGACACCTTGTTACATGGTCGGGTCCGTACCTTTCGCAAGGGTCGGCAGAGAATATTGGCGTTTATGGTGTCGAGGGAAGGCAAGTATTTTTGGACACTGGAGGAACCTGTCACTGACTGTTACCATTAGCAAGCCCGGTGCTGCAGCCATGTCAGCATGGTTCTCCAACCAAACCATCGGTCTTCACCACCAAGGCTACGGCAAACTACTTGGTGAAGCAACCTTTACAAGCGCAAGGGTAAGTTGCTCCAATTATCATTTGGCAATTTTAATACTAACAAAGGCTAGATCTCAGCTCACTACGCAACCATGGACAACGAATACTTTATGTGCATCCCCTTCAATATGCTTCCATCCGAGAATCACGGCAACAAAAAGTTCCTCTCCACATCTGTCATGAACGAGCGCAAGAAGATCCGCGACCTCATCATCGGGAAGACCGACACCGAGATCTTCGAGTCAAAGGAAGCCATGAAGATCATTCGTGACTTGGGCTCTGATACCAACATCAACTGCTTCACCTTCAATTGGAAGGACAAGGATGGCATTTTAAACACTGATCTTGAAGAGGCGAATTACCTCATGAAAAGAGTCGTTGATAGACTTTCCATCACTTCTCCCAACACTGATCCTTCTACTATTCCTATCTATCTCACCTCAACTCAATTCCTACCTGAGGACTATGGTAAATGTGCGCACAAGTTCATGGAGAGAATGGGCGTTCACAAATCAGACCAAAGTCTCTTTGTCATCCGCAACGTCGTCATGAGTCCTTTCCCTACAAAGAAGGACTTCATCTCCACCATCATGCATGACTTGGAGAACGTCGTCATAGAAGAGGTCAAGAAGTGCAGAGAGAGGAATGACCCCGGAGCCAAGAAACTGCAGTTCCTTGTGCAAGGGTCACCGAATGCACCCGAGGTGTATCTTGTGTTCCAAGCTTCGTTCCACAGCGTTACTCGAAGACAGCAGGTTATTCTATCTGCCGAGCTGGACGGCACCCTGACAAAGTTCTACCAGAAGAGCCTTGAGGACAGTCATGATACTGTCCTTATGCTGGAGACGACTGACGAGCTGTTTGTTGTCGATGTCATCAGCGGTATTCCAGACGGAACCCAGCTGACTGTTACCTTGTATGAGAATGGTTTGCAGTATGTATCCCTCCCCTCATTCAGATCTGTGTTAACCATTTTCAGGGATTATGAGAAGGCGCAAGGCGTCATCACTCTCAAGTCCATGATCAAGAGTCGTCCACTCAACTCGATCAATCGTGACATCGATTATCCTGACGAGTTCATGCCCTTCTACCTCTACGGTTCAGAAGACGAACTTCACATCACCCACGCCTTGGTCAAGTCCCCTAACATTTCCCTCTCTGCCAGCAATGTCACCTTCACCCCACCACTCCCATCCTCAGTCACTGGCAACCTCTCCCAGGGTTTAATACTCGGCCTCGTTGAAATCCCCGAAGCCTCGATGCAACCATTCGCCGAGCGAAACAAGGATCTAGGCGAAGACTTTTTCTTCTCCAGTAAAAAGGAATTCAAGGTTTCTGTCTGGAAAGACCCCAAGGCTAGTGATGCCGAGGGTCCAGATTTACTCAAAGACCTCGATGATGAATTATATGAAGGTAAAATGACGCTTGGCGAGAATGTCTTTGTGGACGCTGAGGGACCGAACGAGGACCAGTTGAAGGATATCAAGGTTGAGTCAGACGCTTGGCAGAGAAAGTTGGATGAGATTGGAAGCGTTTTGGATGGAACACACACTTGTAAGGATTAGATGATCTGCATAATTGAGGTCCGCTATTATTGTAAGGAGTTATACTTACCTGCTTATAGGTACTTTTTACTCTGAATTTAATTAAACTTCTACCGAAAAGAGACTTATCCGTTCCAAACTTGGTAAAAACAGAACTAGCTACGGCCACGACGTTCTTGTCCTCCAGACCACACAAATAGGTCTGATCCTCGTTGACCAGAGAATCATGGATAAATTCGTCGCCATTAGCCTCCACTGCTTTCACGTGACACTTAGTAATTGAGAATACCAGTACACAGACGAGATCCATCTCAACAGGATAATCTCGGAAGAGATTGAGACAAGTCCTCCACTGCCCGTGGATCTATCATCAATTCACCCCGTGATGGATGACTTATTCAGTGTAGATTTAGCGTACTTCTTCCGTTAATAATGCTTTGAAAAACTACGTATCCCGACTCAACCTTGATGATTACGGGACTGTGATAGGTTCCGCTCGACATCTCTCGCCTTCTTCGTACCCTGTACTTGCAGGTAGGGAAACTCGCCCGTACTCGTAAACCATTCTATTCCAGAGTGCCAGCGACGTTCATAGCAAATTGATCTCTACATCATCGCCTATAGTTCTTCATCGTGCGTTTATTAATTACTTCAACGTCATATTACAAGATTGCTACGGCACATGGGGGACTAGCAACGCCCCCAGGAATGTCTAGAGGAATACTAGTCACAAAGAAAGACCAGCGCCCTTCTTCCCGACACTTGTCTGCCAAAGTCTCGAGGTCGAAGCTTTCCCCGATAGGCATACCCCAACCGCTAAGGAAGACCTCATGAAGCGCAACAGCAGCTGGTCGCTTGCTAGGCCAAGCTTCGTAAGCAACGGTATCACTTGCGACGGCAGCGAACTGGTTATCCCAATGCCACTGCATCATCTCCTCCAACGATACCGCGTTTCGAAATGTCTGTTGGGGTCCATCGTCAGTGATGCTGGATATGTAATGGTCGGGAAATGCTTACTTTGGATGCCAATCTTGTCATTCGGTGTCATTCCAGATATGTCCTCTTGTGTTACCCCATTGTAGTACAGTAAACTGTCCTGGTAGGGGTAATGCCGCAAACCGTCCCAATGACTGGAGCCTTGAGTGTTGATGTGAAGCTGGTCGTAGTGGGTATAAGTATACGGCAACAAATGTTATCAATTGAGACAGACACTAACCTCGTCGTCATTGGCGTGTCCTTTGGCAATTATGTGGTGTCGGCATGGCTTTCGCACGGGGTTCATAGGCTGTTTGAAGGCATCGATTGACAAACTGTACATGTTAGACACCAGATGGATATAGACCATGTAACAGCAATCACTTACTTGAGTGAGATGTGCTGCCCGGTAACAATGTCTTTGACAGCATCCTTTGTAACAGTAGGCGACAAATGATTGAGGGTTCCCAGTTCGTCGTTGTGTCCCCAGAGACCCCAAGCTGAGTATTTTGGGTCACCGCTCCGGAGAGGCAACTCGTTGAATGCAGGTCGTCCAGTCATTTCTTCTCAACAACTGATGTGTTATTCAACATGGACCAGCTAGAACATGTCCATCATAACAATACACGTCTCCACGGGATGTTTGCGAGCATTCGGTATGTTATGAAAATTCCGAGGCTCCCATTTCGGAGTGTCGGTAACATGCCGAAGCAGGTGACCACTACCCCAAGTTCAATGACTAGGTTAAGCCACGAGCGAAGAAATCTCCATCACGGAATTTGTCAACTGTGCACTGTCACCTCTACCCCAGATCTTACCCCAGTTTTCTGGGGAAACGCGTCTTTGCGAGATCTCTTACTTAAAGGATATTTCAACCTGGTTCTTCAAGTCCGATCCTCTTCAAGGACAGACATCTGCAAGTCACCTGCCCAAGAACCTGTTGAAGCTTGTTTGTTTGTTACACCATGGCTCACAAAGACGTCCCTTCTGTCAAGCCGACTCAGGATTCTCAACATCTCGAGACCACGGATCTTCCAGATGATGAGAAGACAATGGGGCAAACGAAGTTGAAAGCCGTTGGACGCCTGAGGAAGAGCGGTTGGCTCTTCGCAAGCTCGATTGGTGCTTGATTCCTTTGTGAGTTCTTGTACTACCTCATCAGCTAGTTGAGTTACTGATCTGTGACAGGGTCGGATCGCTTTATCTTGTATCCTACATCGACCGCGGTAACATCAGCAATGCATATACCGCTGATATGGGTAAGGATTGGGGTATCACATCCAACGATTACTCTTGGATCGTGACCGTGGGCTCACGTCTGCTGACGCCGATGGAAACCGCAACATTTATGAGTTTGATGTTATCAATAAGAGATCTACTCTTCCTCCCGCTCGCTTGTTCACTTATGAGGATGCTGGTTTCCCTGATGGAGTCAAGGTTGATGCTGATGGTAGAGTCTATGGTGGTGTGGCTGGAGCTGTTGATGTATGGAGCGACGATGGAGTTCTTCTGTGCAAAATTAAGGTCAAGGAAGGTGACACTGCTGTGAACATGCAGTTTGTCGAGAATAAGCTGTATATCCATGGTCGTAATAGTATCTACGCAGTGTAACTCTCTGCTAGGAACGCTCAAAGCTAATAGGTAGTACCATATTTAGCTAACCTGACTAAGGCATGTTGAATCGGCTTAATCCCATGCGTTTGGAGGGTTATATGTATTCACTTAATGATGTTTTACCACTTGGTCACTTGAGGCTCAGTAATCTGTAGACAGCATTGACATAGCTTACATATCTACACTGGTGGTAGGAATATCTTATATGTCTTTAAATCCTATGCGAAAAATTAGTTGCTAATATTCTAATTAATATAGAGATATTATATTATTAATTATATAAGAGATATTTTCCCTAGTACCACAGGGTAGCTCCAGTTTAACAGTTAGGTTCAAGTAAACAAGAGATGAGATCAGTAACACAGCGTGGCAGTTCCTCAGATGATTCGCAATCACACACCTTTCTCAATATCAAGACAAGTAACTCATCTGAGGACATGTAGACAATCGAGTATAGATAAACAACTGTAAAATGGAGAAAAGTCATATCTTCTCATTGCAAAGCATAATCCATTCAATATAGCAAAACAATATCTGTTGTCAAATTCCCAACCGTTTTCCAAAATCCAAACGCTCATAATCCCAGCCCAACCTAATCCGTATTCATTCCCATGCATAAATCATGCCATAATCGAGTCATCCTTCCATCTCATTCCGTCCAGGGTTCTCATCATCCCACTCATCCTCAACATCCACATACGACCCCTCCAGCGATGGCGCGCGTCTTCCTCTGACGCCACCATACAACTGATCCAACTTTCTAGAATCTAAAAAGATGTTTTGCATCTCAGATACCAAATGCTCTTCATCTTCGTCCTCATCTGCTGAGCGGACGCGATAGCGCACGACGCGACGACCGACGCCAGATGTGAGGAAAGGTTTGAGGAATGAAAAGATGGACCATGCGAAGCGGGCAAATAGATACTCTCTGCTTCCCTCTGCGAGTGTTTCGACGTTGCGATTTTGGTACAACGCTGCGAACTCTGCTTCTCTACCGTCGAGGACATGTAGTACATACTGGTTGCTTGTCTCGGCGCCGTTTGCTGACCTGGCGACTTTGGGGATGAGGGCGAAAACGCTCTGGTCAAAGCAGACGTAGAGATCAGCCTTGAGGGGGAGGATGTTGTGAGGGTCGTCGATAGTGTGTGAGCCACCACCGTAAAGACCCATTCCGTTCTTGTTGAACCATTGCTGCTCATCTCGGGGAATCAAATGAGCCCATGTAAATGCATAACTTGTGTTTGTGACGGCGCATCGCTTGCTATGAAGAGTGGTTGCGCATTCGGGGGCAGTCCACCAGTCGGGCAATTTATCATGAGGGAATTGCCAGTCTCTGAAACTAGGGACAATAGGGTATCGGTCTGCAAGAGGTCAGTATTGTTTTGTTTCTTATAAAAAGTGAGTGATATACCTTCACCATCGATAAAGAACCAATAATCCCGGTTCAGCAAAATCTGATCATCATCGGCGACTATATCCTTTCCTCGCTCATCCCTAGCCAACCTGCCAGTACCAAAAGCATTATTCGCAATGATCTGACAAGCCGTAAGAGCAGTGCGATAATGAACACCCCAAGCGCCTCGGAGGGGTTCGTAGTCGACGCGTGGCAGACAAAAGAGCAGGTTCAAAGGCTTCAAATAACCAGGATGATAAAAGCGGACCTGATCACGGTTCAGATCGCGAATCTCAAGATTTGAGATGGCGGAGAGTGAGCGAGGCATTGGAATGTGATGCTCCAAGTGGCTGAGTTGGAGAGAACGGGGAATTTCTTGTTCTTCAGAGGATAAAAGACCCATGACGTTTTGTCTTTTGTTCTTGCTGGGGGGAGGGAGGGTCAGCCACAGCCGAGAAATGACGTACAGACACGAGACTTACTTGATGTTGGAGGGCTCTAGAGCCCAGAATCCGTACATTGGGGAAAGACAAGACTAGTGTACGCCACTAGGGATTAGTCACGATGTAAGAAGAATAAGTCAGATGAGAATAGAGTTGACTTTGTTGTGTAACTGAAAATGTTTGAATATATTCGAGAATAATATAATATATACAAGAAACAACTACCCCTGTAAGTGCGAGTTTTTTTTTTCGCCGCCCGACAAACACGTGTCAGTGGCTAGTGACAACTGTTTTGCATATTCCCAAACCTCTGGCTCCAATCGATGGATCCAAGTGGGACTTTACAGGCGGTGAGCGCCATACACGCGAGGCATCTTCACCGCGTGTGTCGACCCGATCTCGCCAATGCGGATGTTGCTAAACGTAACCTCAGGGTTGGGCTCGACCTTGACAATGTTCTTAGGGAGGCCCTCCTCCTTGGTGCAGGGTCCAGCGCCAGCACCCTGTCCGTCGAGCCACTCCATGGAGTCGCCCTCGCTCCACCAGACACTCATGGCGAGAACCATACCACGGGTCATGGCATCGCCCATCTCCTCTGTGCCGCCGAGACGGATGTAGTCGTCTGCGTGCGAGGCCTTGCAGTAGTTGTCGGTGATGATGTTACCGGTAACCTTGGGGGGTCCGGGGAGGGTGACGACGGCGCTCTTGATCACCTTGCCGTCCTGGATGTAGTGGCGGTGCATCTCTGTGAGCTTGCCACTCTTGTCGGCGGGGAATGACGAGACAACTGTGAACTTGCGGGTCGTGTCGACCTTGAAGTTCTTGCCGCGTCCGTAAAAATCAGGAACGCCGTTGCGGTTATGGTTCCAGCCGCAGCCAGCCTTGTCACAGATACCATCCTTCTGGCATTCGGCACCTGTGCAGCCGTAAAGGCCGGGGACACTGCAGGGGTGAGGAGCAATGTGGGTGGCGCGAGAGTTGGCCTCCCAGATATCCATCTCGTTACAGCAGACACCCTTGCCCTTGATGTTACCCTGAAAACTATGTCAGTTGAGGTTATTAACAAGACTTTCAGGATAAACTTACCACTCCGTTGATGAAAGGTGTGACATAGCACTGAGCATCACAGTATCCGCCACCCTGAGCAGCACCGACCTTGCTGTACTTGCTCGTGCTCTTTCCACCATCGGCAGGCATCTCAGAAAGATACAGAGCACCGTTCATACCACAAGGAAGCTTCTGAGTCTCAACATCGAAAGAGAACTCAGCACCGGTAAGCTTGAGCATCTCATACTTGTTCTTGTTCTCCTCGAGGAGGTAAACACGGGGAGAAACAGACTGGCCGTTGCGCAGCATCTCCAGACGGAGAGCGTTACCAGAGGTGCTGATACCCTTGGCCTTGTACGCAGCCTCGTTCATGCCAAAGAGCTTGCAGTTCTTGGCACATGTTGCCTCGTCGGGGCAAGCAGTGGAGTTGGCGGCTTCACCCCAGTTACCGCAGCTCTGGCCGTTGGCCTGGCTGATGCCGTGAAGCTCTGCGTCGGCGACGATGTAGTTTGTCGCCTTCTTGCAGCCCTTTGCCTTTGTGCATCGGTATGTTTCGATCTTGGGGTGTTTCTCCTGGGTCTTGTCAGGAGTCTGGGCCACGACCGTGTTGGCGAGAAGAGTTGAGAGGAGAAGAGGAGAGAACTTCATGTTGGGCAGGAGCTATGAGTGAGCGAGAGTCTTAGTAGTGAGTGACTGAGTGTGGTGAGAAACAAGATATTTCGATGCATCGTCGACTCGGTTTATATCTATATTTTTTTACTGTTCACGATCATACCTCGTCTACATGGTACAGATAGGGGCCGGCCAGTTTAGGACTCCATCCGAAAAAGCCAAGTCGAGATCCGCGCTCAACAGGCAACTTTTGGTGAATCAGGCCCATCAAGCTGAAGCCGTATCCCTCATTAACATGAGAATTATGCCTCCGTAACCAATCAAGAACCCCAGACCTCCGTACGCTCCGATGTCCCGATTCGAAACAAGGTCACATTTCGTCCCCAGGTCCCCATCTCAAAGGGAACATCTACCGAGTTCCGGAGTAACGAATTGCGGGTGTTGACCCCTGCATTTAGACAAAACAATGTGGAGATGCAAAAAAACTTGGGAGTTTTTTGTGATGAACAAGCAATGCGGAGTTCGGGCCGTCAACCCTGGCTGCAAATATTGGGACCTGAAAAAGGGAGCGAGTTTCATAAACCCCTGTCATTACCGGTTTAATCCACATTTTCCCACCTACCATTGATTTACTAGGGGTCCTTGGCGGGAGCGTGATCAACTATCGAAAGGGGAGCGGATATCATGTACGGCTCTGTCCTAGTGGCCCCGGCCATGCGGACCGACGTATGCTACGGGGTCCGGAGAAGAACCGTGTAATAGGCATCGTGATGATTAGTTTAGTTGCCAAGATTACGTGGACGGAAAGAAGGGAAATGTATTCCAACCGAGAGAAAGAAGGGCCGTTTCTGAGTCAAGGTGGAATAGTCAGACATTGCACTAGTTTTTAAGCATATGTACAGGATCTCATCTACAATGTCTTGGATGGCTTACATTTTGCAGCTGTGCCTGAGACTGACAAGGTTGTTCCTTGCGGGGAAGTGTCTTCTGCCGTGGAGCAGAATAGCCGGCTGAGCCTCTCGTTTGCATGGGTTGCCGCTTGCTACAGAAGATCGGATGGAACATTATGCGTTCATTATTGGCCTGGGATTGAGGATAGCTCCGATGGTTCTGCCGGAATGTACTCACATGCTTCCGATTGTGGAATTATACTGTCTCATGACCCTCCATGACAAGAACGTATGACGAGATGGTTAGATTGGAGGGTGAAGGTAGAATGCTAGTAGAGTTTAGATTTTATCTATTACCTTACTCGTTTCGGTTGGTGTATGCGCACCGTGAATGCTGGGTAGGCTTCAATACTATAGTGATTTATCTCGCTAACGGAGAGTATCCTATCATTCCGGTAGCGAATTGCAAGAGGTTGGAAGCTGCATTGGTTTGTGAAGAATCGATTCGTGAATCAGGTCCAGACATTAGCGGCTCTTTGTCGCATCGAAGAGATTATCCCATGTTTAATTCAACAACATAGAAGAATGATGATTATTGCGCGATTAGCTACCCTGTACTGCCACTCGCAAGCTTAAGGTCACGATAAGTCACGTTCCAGAACCAGCACAAGCTAAGACTAAGTTATGGAAGTTATTTGATGATGAACAATTGAAAATTAATTAAATTAAGCTTGTGAAGAAGCGGATAAATCGAGCCGGTATACTCAGGACATAGAACTGTTGACCTCTGGAGCTATCAATTGTAAAATAAACACCGCAAAGGCTCGCCTTGAACCCACGCAACATGATCCATTTATTTTATTCCCGATAGTGTCTGCGTAACATCCCACTCGGGACTGCACGTGACCACAATCTGACATGGAATCAATTGTAGCTTCCCTTCTTCTGTCATACATACATACTTTTGTAATTTAGTAGGCCCGATATGGAAGACTATCAAGACAAGACCGTCACTTTGGCGGACGGAAGAAAAGTGGCCTACACGATTTACGGCACGGATAATCCCGCTGCACCTACAATGTTTTACTTCCATGGCTTTCCAGGGTCCCATCACGAAGGCTACCTGACACACAGCACGGCTCTCAAGCACGGTCTACGCGTCATTGCGCCTTCACGCCCAGGATATAGCGACTCGACATTCCAAGACAACAGATCTATTCTAGACTATCCCAAAGATATCCTCGAACTAGCCGATCTTCTCTCAGCACAGCGCTTCGCCGTCCTTGGAGTCTCAGGCGGTGGTCCCTATGCGATCGCGTGTCTAAAGGAAATACCTCGTGAGAGACTCGTCGGTATAGGCACGGTAGCTGGATGTATGCCCCTTTCATTTTCCACACAGGGAATGCTTGCCATGACCCGTATCATGTTTAATGTCGCGCCGTACGCCACGGGCCCTTTGGGATGGATAGTAGATAAATTACTAGGCACCACAGCGCGCGACACGGAACATCCGGAGAAATTGGAGGATATGATGGATAAGGATATGACTGCGAGATCACCGAGCGATGCAGAAATCTGGACGAATCATCCTGATTTGAGGCGATCTCTTCTACGATCTACCAGGGAGGCTATGAAACAAGGTGGGTATGCCACGGCATGGGAAGCGAGATTGTTTGGGAGTGATTGGGGTTTCAAGTTGGAGGACGTCAAAGTTAAAAAGGGCGAGATGATACTTTGGCATGGCGACCAGGATGTTAATGTTCCGCTGAGAGTGAGTGAGAAAGCTGTTGAGTTGATGCCTCAGGCGGAGTTGAGGGTTTTGAAGGGGGAGAGTCATATGAGCTTGATCACCAAGGTCGATGAGTTTGTGGTGGAGATGAAGGAGATGCTGGAGAGATGACCTGCGTCTCGTGAGAAGTCCTTAAATGTTACGATCAGCGCTGAGTTATCATGTTTTGGATGATGGTGCAGATATTGCGAAATGAAACCGGACTCAGGTTGTGTCAAGCAAATGATGGCGAAGTCGCCACTTGACATTGATTCACAAAAGGCTTGAGAAAGTACAGTATATACAGCCACAAGCTGCACAGCAAGAGTGTTTGTCAATTCATTTCCCCATAGTCTCGAAAACATTACACCTCATGACGCACTTGGGTAGCATTTGTGATTTTCAGGGTCCCAAGGGACGAAAGCTTATAAATAGGTAAAGACGATCAAGACGCAATGATCTACAACCCCAGGACCCCTAGATCAGAGCCTACTTAGACCTATGGTCGTGATTGGATGGTTATATATCTGGATAAATCTGCTTCCACGCCGACTATCGTCATCTCTGCGGCGCGGTCGATGTGCGCGTCTTCTACTGGACTAAGCTGATGTCACTGACTTGAGTGTCTACTTCAGGTGTCAGTGGCGGTGATGGTGCCTTTAGGGTAGCGATGAGCGTTATGAGGTAATTTGATTGACAAGACGTCTCTGTGATGATGATCAGTGAGAAGATGGCGTCTTGGCTTGGTATTGATCATCGTGGTTTAGATCTATATAAACCCATACTCATTCCCGACAATAGGAAATCAACACAAGTAACTTGAACTGTCTCAAAGAATCTTATAAGAACCATTCTAAACTCCAAAAATTACTCTTCCAAAGCAATACAATGGCTCCCAAGTATGTCTCTACATAGCCCTACGCAGACCAACCACTCACAAATATCCAGCTCCAAGCGTCGCTTTTCTCTCAGCGCCCTCTCTCCCGCAAGTAAGAGATACAACAAAGTCATGAATGAACGATCGGATAATCGTCGATCTGTCGACAGTACAGCAAGTCGCTCTACACTGGGTGGGATGCCAGTGGTTGACGTTGAGAATCACCTCATTGATCCTGCGTATCGCTGGACTACTGCGAATCGCAACTGAGAGAGACGAAATTGTATTATATGTAAATTAGCAGTTATATCAAAGGTGGAACTGTCTGTGTATTAGTCTGTTATAGCAATTACATGTGGTTTAATGTGCCTCCATCTCCTAGTCCATCTTGCCACTAACGTTCAAAGACTCCAATGATATTCAGTAGTTTGATCTACTGGAAAGCAGGTTGTGGCTGCGACCCATAAGGAATGATCCTCACCATATGTCTCCTCTCATTATCCTGGAAATCAGGCACTGCTGAATGCGCCACCGTCCTCTGATCCCAAACCACAACCGTCCCCGTCTCCCATTTAACCCTACAGCTAAAATCCAAACTCCGAATATGATTTTTAAGAAACGATAGCAAATGATCCGATTCCTCAGGCAGAAAACCTTCGACCTGTCGCGCAATCGTAGGGTTGACGAAAAGTGAAGGTTTTCCTGTGACAGGGTGTTTGATGACTAGTGGATGCGTCGTGTTGATTGCTTCTGCCAAAGCACGTTCTTGACCTACGCGCTTGACTTCGCCTTCTGAAGCGGATGTGTGATGAAGTTTGAGGTTTGTTAGGGTTTGCCTAAAAGCTGGGGAGAGGGCTTCGTATGCTGCTGTGAGAGATGTGAATGCTGTATCACCGCCGCCAGAAGAGGGGATCTCGAGAACCCAGAAAAAACTGGTTGATGGGACGTTGGGTGTAAAGGTCTGGTCGACGTGCCAGAGATCGTATGTTGTTCGTGGACCAAGGAGCTTTCTTAGGTTTCCCCTACGCCTTGTGTCAATGATGGTTAATCGTGGGGCTGCATGCGTAACTCACGATTTCTCGTCTGCGTAAACAACATGAAACTCAGGCCCTGTACCTTTGGGGTATCCCATAGTCGGATGTTGATGAAGAGGTCCATAGTGCCTCACAATCTCCTTCTGTCGATCAAACCCAATATCCTTAAAATCCTGGTCTCTCTACTCACAATCAGTTCAGCCTCCCTCAGATATACTCATAAAACTCACAAAAACCACTACTCCCCTCTCAGCAGCCAACAAAGCCAACTCATCCAACCCCTTCTGATCCAACTGACTAATCTGCACACCTCGAATCTCCGTCCCAACACGCGGCGTGATATTCTCAACGCGTCCGCCCTTGAACAGATTCGTCTTAGCGGCGTCAGCCCTCAGACCCGGCTCGTCTCCGTCAAAGAGGGGAACCGGCACGGGCGCCATGTACCCGTCGGAGCGGGTGGGCAGATAAGCGGGATACAGCGGTTCCGAAGACATGGTATCTTGTTGTTGAATCAAGCTTTTTTGTTCGGTCACGGCAAGACTAACAGTTGAGACACATAAGTAGACCGTCGTCGGATGGAGACTTCCGGTCGATGATCGGGGTTTGGCCGATGGATTTAACCGCTTCTGGTAATAGTGTTACTTGAAGGGCGAGAGCTCGTCATTTGCAGGGCTGATGAACCAAGTTGGGCTAATGATACCCAAGGACTATCACCAACCAATAATCAGTGGGTGATAGCAAGATGAGCAATTTTGACCTTACTTTCGGGAATCTTCAGTCCCGATAGTTTACTCTGCCGTCGTCAAGTCCAACTTTAATACTCTACGGAAGGTTTTCTATCAACGTCTAGTCTCAATTGAGACATTCTTAAATCCGAGTAACTTGCCGTTCCCCTCTTCTTGGAAGCTCTAGAACGTCGGGCGTACAGTCTAGACTGATGTTGCACTCGCTACGTCGTAGTGCTAACGGAGTAGCGGTAATGTGGCTGGAAATCTAGTTAAATCGCACTCACCTCTTGTCGATCACTTTTTGTAAACTCCTCACTTTCTTGTCTTTCATATTCGGGCGCTCAGGCGAAAAAGACTGAGTGAGTATGTCGCCGCCGTCGAGTTTATCGGAGCGTCGCGATGAAGCAATGGCACAACCAACATCATGGCTGGCCAAGATTCACCCATACTTTAAGAATCCGTCGCATGTTTTGGTGTTTAAACTGGATTGCTTGTTACTCGTATGGGCTTTTATAGCTGGTCTTTTCAAGGTATTATCCATCGATAATTGACAATGCAAATAGACTGACATTGTATAGGACATGGATCAATCTGCCACGACGGCTGCATTTGTCTCAGGAATGAAGGAAGATCTCCAGCTCTACGGTAATGAACTGGTAGAATTTACGACATATTTCTCCATCGGATATGCCATCTTTATCGTCCCATCCCAAATCATCCAAACTCGAGTCCGACCATCCATATTTCTACCAATTTGTGAGATTATCTGGGGTCTTTTTACTCTATTCACATACAAAGCACCAAATGCCAAGACTATCTTTGCGCTAAGGTTTTTCCTTGGAGTATTTGAGTCTACTTCCTGGCCTGGTATCGTGAACCTGATATTCAATTGGTGTGTTATTAACTCACTGAATACTGTATAGTCCGTGACTAATATTTGAACAGGTATCGTCCCGAAGAACTTGGTAAACGTCTAGCCATTTTCGGTGTCAGTGGTGTCGCAGGAAACATGTTCCTCGGCATCCTCCAAGCCGCACTCTACAAAAACCTCGACGGTGTCTCAGGTCACGCTGGCTGGCAATGGCTGTTCATCATCAGTGGTATAATGACGATATTCTGGGGCTTTATAGGTCTACTCGTCATTCCTGATTCGCCAGCTATTACAAGAGCTCTCTGGCTCACCGACGCTGAGAAAGAGCTTTCCCGCCTTCGTATGAGCGACTGTGGTGTCAAGACATCCAGTATCATTCCGTTCAAGACTCTCGTCCACAAGCTCAAGCTTCTTGTCTTGAGTCCAATATCGTATTTGTTTCTTGCGGCATATCTTCAATTCGCATGGAGTCAACGCGCAAACTCGTACTTTCTGCTTTTCCTCAAGGGATTAACCAACGCAGACGGAACACCTCGTTATTCAGTATACACAGTCAACCTCATCCCACTCGGAGGATATGGTATCAGTATAGTGTGCAATATCGGCCTTAATGCCCTTAGCGATTGGAAAGCCTGGCGCTGGCAGGTTAGTGTTGGGGCTGCCGCAATTCAACTCATCGCGACGTCTGTTCTTTCAGCCTGGCCCGATTCTTGGAGGACGATCATGGGGTTCTACTTCCTTACTTTTGCCACTGCAGCTTGGGGATATGCATTGCTGGCTTGGCTGGGTGATATACTGAGAAAGGAGCCTGAAGTGCGATCTATCCTGGTGGCGATTGCTATAACATTGGTTTATGTCGGGCACGCAACTATTCCTCTCCGAGCTTGGCGTGTGAGTGACTCACCTAGATACCCAGTTGGGTTTCCTTTGGCAGCTGCATTTAGTGCTGGAAGTATCCTTGCTATTTTGGGTATTCTGTTTTATGTGCGGAAATACCCTCAGGTCATGCAATGGGGACTAGATCCTGAAAATGAAATTACAGCTGAAGAAGAGGGTGCTCCAGAAAGCAATGACAGGAAGGAACCGAATGAACGAAGCATTCAGGTGTGATTGTGGTCACTCATTTCTATTGCTGGGGTTTACTACAACTCTAGTCCCAGCTAAGCTAGACTAGATCTAGCCAACATGAAGCTATCGAATCCTTATTTTGGCAAGATGTTCTTATCCCTGTTTTTAAGATGCTTTATGGCAGGTTAGTGTGCCCTCCATCAACGTTTTGTGTCTTGCTCATTTCTGCTTCGTAATTCTTTCCAATCAAGTGAGGTTCTGGGTGTTAATTTCTCATTACTGTCGAGTGACATGGTTTGACTGCGGATGAAAATGCATATAATTCAGCTGACCACTAGCAACATTTGAATGGTATTAGTCGCAGAAACAGTATTAGCTTGCAGCATGGGATGGATAAAAGGTAGGATAAGAAAGTAAGTGAGAGCTGCCGTTATAAGCCTTTCCAGACTGGGTTGATTAAAATTATTCGTAGATTGTAACAAAGACATATCAGGCCTACGGAGTAAAATGTGGACGATCTAAACAATCGAAGAGTAGTAAATCTTGCCCTACCCCTGAAGGCACTGGCGATGAGTTATTTTAGCATTAGATCGAGGCTTGTTCAAATAGTGCAGCCACTCATTTAAAGTCCATAGTATGCCCCCCTACTCTAATCCGCGCCATAATTTCACTAGTATATCGCGCCGTTGTTAGACAGTTTTTCCCGTGGAAGATAAAACAAAGGCAGCACGATGCTCGTCTTCTTCGACAACTCAAATCAAATTATTCACAATGTGGTTCCAGGGACCAAGCCTCCAGCTTGCTGCTTTGTCAGTACTGCTACCAGTCTCCAACGCATTCAGCGTCACAACGACAAACGATGCAAATACTCTAGCCAATGCGATACTTGGCCAAGGCATCACTGTTTTACAGGCGTCTTTCTCGGGTGCAGCGGTTAGTTCAGGGTTGTTTTCTGATGGACCTTTTGGCATCGGGAGTGGTGCGATACTCACTTCTGGCTCTGCTGTTGGAGCTCTACCGGGCGGTGATCACTATGTCAACAATGGAGCCCCTGGCTCAGATACCTATTGTGGTCCAAACACTTTCAACGCTGCGCTATTGACCGTTGATTTATTCCTCGATCCGACCTATAGCGGCATCAGAGTCGAGTTTATCTTTGCGTCGGAAGAAGAAGGGTATGTGACACCCTTGACTAAGAACGGACTGACCAGCTAACTGACCATGTACAGCGGCTCTGCTGATCCTATGGGTATCTTCATTGGCGGCACGCAATATGCTAAAGATACCAATGGTCAACGAATAACCGCAACCAACCGTTATGTTCTACAGCCTCTTGCTATTACTCCGCCTAATAGCGTCACTTCATATCCTGGCTCGTCACCACCTCTCTTTGTTGACATTTTGACCTCTGGTGCACAAACCATGGTCATTGCCATTTGTGATCAGAGTGATTCAGAGTGGGACTCCGCTCTTTTAATCAAGGCTGAGGGTTGCGTTGATTGTGATACTGATATGCGCCTCGCCTATGTCACGACCACAACCACATTGGACGCAGGCGAGACCCCTTATACATCGACTATCACCGCTTCGGGTACTGTTTCTGGAACAATCAAGATTGGAGTATTGGCTGCCACTACCGAAGAAGCAACTACTACTGCTGATGACGAAACCACCACGACAACTGCGGAAACAACCACCACTGCGGTTAACGGAATCACAACTACCACTGCTGAAGAAGCAACTAGCACCACTGCCGAGGAATCTACAACCGCCACTGCTGATGTCAAAATCACTACTACTACTGAAGTCGAAACCACTACCACTGCCGAAGAAACGACCACCACTGCAGCTGACGAAACCACTACGACAACTGAAGAGACAACCACTACTGCTGTTGACGGAGTCACTACTACCACTACTGAAGAAGTACCTACTACTACTGCCGAGGAACCTATAACCATCACTGCTATTGACGGAACTACAACTACTGCCGACAGTGAGACAACAACCACTATTCATGAGTCCTCTGCAGAGTCGACTAGTGATGATCTTAGTACTACCACTGAAGAGTCCCCGACTAAGTCAACCAGTGACAAGCCCCAACCCGCTACCACTCAAGACACTACGACTCAAGACATTACTACAACTGGAACTACTGAGGTATCAACCGAGGCCAGTGATACAGTCACATTTTCAGAACCAATGCCAAATGCCACCACAACAACTCTTGCGACAAGTGATACGACGACAGAGACTTCCACTATAGGAACTGAGTCTGATGTTATCACTACAACAGCCCAAGAGTCGCCCACTGAGATTATGACCGGCACAGAGACGACCAATATTTCCGATGCTCCCGTTGATGGCACTACTACTAGCTCAACAATCTCGGCCTCCAGCATCGCAGAAACTGAGAGTCCTAGTAGTAGCATCTCAACCCATGATACTGCAGGTATGTTAAACCCAAGGAGTCATAGACCATCTGTCAACGTCCAACGTTATGACTGGCTCTACAGAGGAGCTATTCACAATGTTGAAAAATGTATTGGGATAAGTACTAACATGACATTCAGTTCCCAATCCTGGCACCAAGACGACAACGGAATCTATTGAAACAACCACAGCCCAACAGATTGAGTCTTCAACCAACGCAATCACTACTGTCGAAGCGATGACAAGCAACTCTGTTCAACATGATAGTAGCCCTACCATTCCTTTGTCCGTATCGACGAGTACAGAGTCTTTCATTGACTCTACTATCACCATCGGATCTTCTGTCTGTATGACTCAGTCACAAGACGGTACAGCAAACATTCCCCCAGTCCCAACAACTGCCCCATTCAAGGAGGGGAACTCTACGAGGACCGAAGATGCTGTGGTGCCCATAGTTACTACCATAACATACATGGTTGTTGATCCTAACGATCCATCACACCTAACTGTGACTGAGTTCTGCAGCACCCTGAGACCTTCTCCCTGTCGTAACTGCCAGTATCAGCGACCAACAAAAGTGGAGATGTCAACTATCACGGTCGGCTGCAATGCTTGTGGACACTCGGGGGAGAACACGGTCATTCTGGAAGTTCCAGCGAGCGCAGCTGTGGGAGCTCAGACAAGCGATCATGCCGCTTATGAAACTCACCATTTTCAACATCACGAGCCCAACCCTTACAAGCAGAGACCTCGGCCTAGCAAGGGAGAATCTCAGACTTGGAAAACGCCCCATCCGCAAAACACTGTGCCCGTTACCGGAGACAAACCATACAATGGCAATGAAGGGTACAAACTTGACCATCCTCAGTCTGACCATGTTGGGCCAAGCGATGCTGAGGGCGGTCATAAGTCACCCAAGCCAGTTGAGACTATTATGACGGAACCAAAGCCAGAAAGCGAACCAGCTGATGTGATCAAAACTGGAGCGAGGCCTACAACCGTGGGAGGGAACGATCTGGAACCAACATTCCACCGTCGGCCAGTCCCGGCCCCTACACCGATGACGCCTGATTCGCCTGTTGTGGTAATCTCAGCCGCAGCGAAAACGATGGATACGATGATTCTGTCGATGTTCTGTTTGACTGGACTTTTACTTCTTTTGTAATATCATATTAATTTAACTATGACGCTCAGACTAGCGACACTCTTGTATTGAGTTTACTAGATTAATAATTAATGTGTTTAATTGCAAGATTTATCATGTATTAGACCAACCAATATCTGACGTGCTCCAGAGTTGCGTTACAAACTATAATATCCAACAAACAGCTCAAACTAGCACAATCTCATACCTTACGAAGCTGAATGATATCAATGAATCAGCTTCCATTAAAGTTTCTTATCGCCGTTTTCCATTCAAACAACATGGCGGGTCGCTTGCAGCTTGTGCTAACAAATTGTAATCTGACATGTCTGATGATGCTGCCAATTATCGATGGAATGTTTCCTATGCCTGTTTTAGTCATTCAAACTGATACATCATTCACTTGGGGATTTTGTTTAAACAAAGAACATAACAAACGGAACGAAGCGGTCATGTAGAGGCAAATAATGTTGTGATGTCTACATCTGTGATATATAAAGTCGCAGCCTTCCCACCTTTCGTCTCTCTCGACAGTACAGCATCACATCGTAGCCTCAAAACATCCATCATCACTCATACAACACGTCAAGCGACACTGAGTCCTAGTATAATGCCTGGCTCCACTATCGAATGTTAGTTCTCTCAATCTCCCCATATCATCATATACTAACGCTCTCTCAGCCTTCAAGGATGCCAAAGTCCGAAAGATCGTCGAGTATGCAGTCGACCTCGATAACCGCGAAGTCGCCCTCATAGTCACATGGCGTGACTCGCCCGACTAATCCAACGAAACCACCGCAAACCTTTCCGAGGCCGCCGTTCAAGAGATCGGCGAAGATCTTCTACTCAAGTACTGGAAAGATATTGGCGGTCGTTTCGAATCCACCACTCTAGGAATGGAACAGGTCTTCAAGATCCTAGACGAGATGAAGCAATTTTGGACCGTCCAATGGGTTGGTTACTCTATGAAGGAGATAACTGAGGTTCTGAAACATGAAATCGCCTATAAGCCCGGCTTCGGTGATGTGATCGTAAAGTGGCGACGGAGCTTGACGCAGATGGAGGTACGATTGAGACAAACCCTTTGGTGGATAGCTGTACTAAAATTTGCATAACAGTTGGTCAAAGTAGAGGATTTCCCTCTAGGAGTTGACTACAACAGAAGATTGCCAGCTTGGATTGGGCAGCCGCCCGAGGTGGAATGTGACATCGACATGGAGGCTTTTGAGAATGGCGACTTTTGAACAGGGTGCTCTTTTAGATCACTTGAAATGAGACTCTTGGACCAGCTGTCTCCAAACCTAGGAGAGGTGCCGAGACACTGGACGTCTGTGTACCCAGACTTACCATGCAACCTTAAGTAAATAATTGTATGCAGTCCTGGAAGCTAGTTAGCGATATGATTAATAAAAATGGCCCTGTAAACATTGAGTATAACAAGAGTAATTTGAAACTTCTTTTTCTCAACTATGGAATCTGTCTACCTGAGTACTACTGTTTCAGCAGTAAAGTATGGCAATATATCATTTCTTCCCCAATCGATTACGCCCAGCCAGCTCCACGGCTCGTCTCCATAATGTTTCCTACCACATATTGCAAAGAGTGGCCCCTTTGATGGGCCTTTGTACAAGGCCGCGAGCACAACTTCACCACTCCCGGTCGTTTCATCTTTGTCCTTTGGTTCAAGCTCGGCGTCTCCATTTGTTTCCTCTGGCTCGGCTTCGTCTTCTTGCAAAGGTTGCAGTAACATTCCTTCTTTGTAACCTATCAAGCTGTCTGACACTGTTGGATGAAGGTTGACGACAGTATCTTGGGGACGGATATCGTAGGATACGGCTGAGCCTTGGTGAAATATAATTTTAGATGTTCCCCAAACCGCACTGAAATACATTTCTTGCTCGATTTCAATGGTGCCCACTCGAGATAGATTCCCATCGTACGGCGGATATCTAGTCTGCTCGCCGATTGCGCTTCTAGATACGCCTGGTTGGTTTGGCGCCCAAGAAGGCCCAGGTGAACGAAGTCTTGGAACACTGGACAGAAGGAAACCGGTAAAGACTGTTTGGTGTGTAGCAAGGATGTCTATCCCTGCCCGCCCCGACCGCCAAAGCTGTAAAGCATGTTTAAACGGATCATCACCGACCAGTAAGCTCCATATTATGACATCGTCGCCTGGTCGAGAGGCATGCCGCTGTGATAATAGGGTTGCTGCTTCCGATATGGTAACAAATCCTTTTTCAATCTGCAAAGCAATCAGCCTTGCATCGTGAGATACTTTGAAGACCTTCCGGCGTTGCTGCCTTCGAATCCTTTCCATAGCCACTGCTGAACTGCCATCAGTGTGAGTTCTCAGCCAATCCAAACTGCGAGGGGCTGGTAAAAGATGATAGTTCATGAGGAAGAGTATTCCGATATTTATACTCCCGTAGGTGCTGACAACCTGGAGAACTTCTCGCAGAGAGATTTCCGTATTATGATCGCCGGATTTGCATAGAATATGGATATTCTTTCTCCCACGTAGTGCCTCAAGAAGTGTCCAAGCGCGGACGTTCCAATCGCATGCTAAGAGAGTGCAAAGAATGGATTCTCGAAGACATATGGCCTTTTGAGATAGATGTTCCGCTCCCTCTAGAACTGAAACATCAATTTCCATAAGATCGCGGTCACAGAGAAGAACTACGCGGCTTTCGGAGAAGACGCTATTGATGTTCATTATTGCCTCCATGCGAAGGTCGTGCATATCTGGTATACCTATCATACGCCATTGGTCAGCTCTGTCTCATATGACTATGTTTTCAGGGTGCGCAGGGCAAGGTCTTCATCATACGGCATGATTCATTAGAAGACCGGATTCTACTCACATGCGGCGTCGATCCAATAGCTTGAACAACCAAACTTCCTAGCAATCACAGAGTACCGAGCATGAAGACAAGCGTTGAGACCCGACTCTGGACGACCACCTTGACCGTGACTCCACACATGTGAAATTGTAAGAGTCTGCGGAGAAGCACCTTCATATAGAAGAGTAACCTGACTCACATCTGAACAAGCAGCTATAGAAACAGCGCGTCCTCCAGTTACTTGACGGTACGACTCTTCGTTCCATAGAATTCGATTACAATTAGTAGGGTTCGAGCACAAAAGGTCATGTTGGCTTTGATCAACAATCATTGCACCCTGCATTCTGCGGCAACGAGCAGGTGACTCTCCATCGCATGACTTGCGGTTGTTACACCTCCCAGGTTTACTCCCGAAAAGGTCATTGAATCTGGCGTGAAATTGCCGCAGGTCCAGCAATGCAGTCGACCTACTCCTGAGTAGAATCTGGTAGGCAAGACTACACATGTACTCCGATTTCAAAACTGTTTGTTTTTCGGAGACCAGGGAAGAGTCGAGGTTTGGACGAAGGGCCAGTTCGCTGAGGTCGCTGTAATCGAAACCAATGGCCAAATGGTCCTGTAGAATGCGCCTGTATTGATGCATGAGTCAAAGAATTCTATCATTTTCTCGGATGTCTTACCAGTAGTGAAGAGCTACACATCTCTGCCAAGTACTCCACAGGTATGCTTTGAGCACGAACCATCTCCATTGCTGGCCGGGGCTCTTGAAACTCGGTTTCTCCGACTCGTATGTAGTTGAGTCTATCAACTCAGAAGTGAAATCCAGAAACTTTCTAAACATGTGCAATTCCTTGCCTCTGACATTTGTTTTCGGGCTTCTGTCCCATGTAGCTGCAATAGAAAGTGCCATTCGAATAACAATTGCAGACGTTGTGTGGACAACCTCCAGGTCCTCCCAAACATAGGTATCTCCACCTATCTTCAACCAGCCGTGCTTCGACTGGTCTCCTGGTAGCACCGGGTGGTTGAATAATGGAATTGGTGTGTCTGGAAGCCGGGAGAGAAGGTCAAATGCACGATCAACAATACGTTCTTCCTCCATCTTCGAGCGGGGAACCAAAATTTGTGTTGAGACAAGCATTGAAAATGCATTGTCTAGATCTCTATAACTATATATTGATGCAGTGCGCCTGAACAATGATCTCCTAAAGTACCATCGTGCTCGATTAGCAGTATCGTGAGTTTGTTGCCCCGGAAATAAAACAACCCTTGGCTTCGAGGAGGGTCTATCATTGCCGGTCTTTTGCGGCGCGTCCCGCTCCTTGAACCATTGACCGTCGATGTCAATCTCACGAATGTCGTGGCAAATGAAGCTGCTTGTTGTGTCTCGACGTTCTTCCGGTTGTGTACCACAATTCTTCCACTCTTCCCAGATCTGTTCTCTGGTGAACGAGGATGATGAGGGCGAGGACATGATGTTGTACTGGAAGTTGCGACTGATGCAATCGTATATGATCTTGAGTTGGACTTGATATTGATCGCACCTGGGTACTGGAATCACATTTGTGTAACCTAAATTGAAGAAGAACCAAAATGATTAAAGAGGACTTAAAACATTGGTAAGACTAGCAGAACATGCCTTGCCACAGATGCATAACAGGATCCGTGTAGCAGTCTTACTGGCTGCGGCATCTGTTGTGGGCCTCAGCTATCATATGATAAGCATCAAACATCCAGCGGCCTTAGATCAATATATAAAATCAACAAACGAGAGCCAAGCTAGAAGTTCTTCCATATCAAAAGTTATACAATTCTAAGTGTTCTCTTCTGAAACTTATCCTCCCCAATACTGTTGCGGGGGGCTTCCTCATAAATGCCTTTCCATTCCCACTCTTCTCCCCATAATTCATTGGTGTGAACAAGTTCTGTTTCCAGACGATACACGTCAAATGTGTCCCTGTCATCCTTCGTTACACAAACTGCCACTGGCGGCCCTTCACCCTCATTCAGATTCCATGGACCTACGAAGGGAATCTCATCACCTGCAACGACGTGAGCCCTGCTAAAAACGGGTCTTACAAAGATAACTCTCTTATACTCTCCAGACGAAAGGAGTTGTTTCGCACGCTCCCAGCATGAATTGGGAACAGCTGAAAGATCTTCAAGATCTGATGGCTGGACGATGTAAACACACCAATCCCCTCGGAGATGAAGCGCAGTATTGCAATCCGAGACCTTTTCGTCCAGGAGCTTGACGGCTATCGTGCCATTACCATCATAGGAAGCATAGATAGCAGGGTCTGGTGACGATACATTGAGTTCCATGGGCCGCGCGAAAGGTGACGATGGTGCCCAACTGAGACCACGGATACCTTTTACTCGATCGGAAGTTGACATTAAAAACCCCGACTTGATAGGAACTCGCAATCTCCCTTTCCAGAAACGTTCTAGTCGTTTCTCTGCTGTATCGTCACCGCAAAGCAGACTCCATATAACCATCTCATCCCCTGGTCTGGAAGCAAAGCGCCGGCTCAACATAGTTCCTGCCTTTTCCAGTTCGACTGTAGAAATCTCTTGGCCCATAGGAAGTAGGTGAGGAGAGCCAAGAAGTACGCCACATAAATCTATACTTCCTCGCTCATACAACACCACAAGGAAGTCTTTCAAAGGAACAGGATTGTTATTCTTGCACAAGACATGAATGGCCCTGTTTCCACGAATGCCTTCAAGCAGGGTCCAGGCTCGAATATTCCAATCACTAAGAAGGAGGACTGAAATTAAACGTTCGCACTGCTCCTTGGACAGACTTTGAGAGCCGATATCGATATCCATGACATCTCTGTCGCAAATCAAAGTTACCTTGCTTTCCCTAAACGTAGGGTTGATGGTTTTGATTGCTTCGGATCGAAGGTGTTCATCCGACGGGATACAAGCAGCATCAATCCAATACGAGTCACAGCCCAGATTGAGTGCAATGGCAGAATAGCGGTTATGAAGGCATTCGTTGAACCCATCTTCGGGTCTTCCACCTTGCCCATGACCCCAAACATGAGATATCGCCAGGGTTTGGCCCGCTGCTTTTCTATATCTCAAACACTTTGTCGAGTTGGAGTCACTCAACGATAGATCCACAGCCCTTGGAGCTTCAGTGCTCAGATATGAGTTCCTATCCCACATAAGCTTTTGGCATTGTTTGTTTGAACAAGCTTGGTCATGCGTCGACTGATCCTCTGGTGTCGACGTGACGCATCGTTGGCAAAACGCTGCAGCGGCGTCGCAATGCAACCAATCAGCGCCTCTCTGATGGCATCTTGCTCTTTTGTTACCAAACTGGTCGTTGTATCGAAGAACAAGAGTTCTCAGATCCAAAGTGCCTGGCGCACTGAGTCTGACAAGATAGTAGGAGTGCCTGCACATGTAATTGCAAGCTTTCTCTGTTTGATCTTCCACCTTTAGCGAGTTGCCAACAGTGCCGAGTTCCAGCTCATCATATTCAGGAGGCAAGGCTGGGTACCAGTCCTCGGGGTTACAACGTCGTAGTAACCGTGTTCCAAATAGGTAATATGTCGATAATTGGATCCAACGTTGCCATGCAGTCCAAAGGAAGCCTCTTGCGACCTGGTAACGATGACGTCTATTTGATGAGATATCGTCTGACGCCTGCTCTAGAGCCGTGATTTCGTCGAGGAGATCTGACATGGTGTTCGAATAAACTGTTGCTACATCGGCGACGCCTCGGTGAGTCTTTTGTTCAAGATATTCAGTAAGCAGAGCTAAACGAACGGTATTTGTGTCAATCATAGTGGTAACATTGTAACTCTGCCACAATGATAGATATGATGTCAGTATCGAGTCTGGAGTTGCTGTGCTTTCATGCTGGTTCTTATAATCTGAGTTATTGTCACATAATGTAGATCACAAACTCCTCGAAAGCGGCAGTGACGATTTTGGGAGTCTTTCTAGAATAGAAACTGTGTGATCGAGGAGTTGAGGATGTGCTTCCTGCCATGACGGAACACTGCATTGTAAGATGCGACCAAGATCCTTATCCATCATATTCCAATGCTTTACATCATCAGCAGCATTTTGTATCAAGCTGTCTCTGAGACGACTGATGTAGACGTGGTAGTCAAGTACCGAGATGTTGATGTCGGATGGTTCTGTTGGCTCCGTGTCACTAATGTCATCGGTGACAATTCCGTCGGACGATTGTGAGCTATCCGTCATCCCATCGTTCATTTGACTATCAGTATCATTTTTTCTTTGCTCGAGATCATATTGCTGTGGATTTTCCATGACACCGTTCCAATCACGGCGCATCTCTTCCCACACATCCTTGCATCTTTCCCTCAGTGAGTATTCTGTCTTGCTAGTAGACATGGCAGTCACGGATACGCGCAAGGTGCGAAAATCATGGACTTTGGAGTTGAGGTTGTTGGTTGATCTTTGTAAGTGACACATCAACATGCGAATTATCTAGTTCCAAGCGTAGGAGGTAGGGAGGCAATCTAATGTGACAGGTGTTGCAATTGCATTGGGCAGCAACGCCGAACATGGTCGAGCCTAAGGTGGAAACTGTACGGTTACACAAATGTCCCACTCGCGACTCATGAAAACGACTAGATCCCAAGAGAGTGGACATCTTTACCTTCAAGGCGACGAGGTGGTTGCGAAGATATACAATGACGATATATATTTCACACGGCCATAGGGTACTTCAAATTACGAAGTTGAGATTGTGACATTTCTTTATAATATGGACAATCCCTCGAATTATACAGCCAGTAAATTCATACATCGAACACCTTTTGACCTTCTTCTTTATCCCGTGAAAGATCCAATATCCAGTGATAACGACTGGCTTCAAGCTGTTGCCTGCGCCGTGGTTCCGGTGATCTGGTCAGACATGACAGGGCGTATCACTTCCTCTGCTTCGCGTGTCAGCCTCAGTTTCAGCTCTATCCAGTTCTTGTCGTCATGTGTGAGGACTTGGTTGAGCTTAGGATCAACCTCCCGTTCTGCCAACATCTGTAACCAGGCATCGCGCCGATTAGAAGGAGCAAGAATCCCATCCATCCAAGATGTTCTTCGATGTTGACCCAAAGCCTGGATAGCTCCAATCATGGGCGTACGTCCAGTAAACTGCAAGCTCAAGGTTTTGACCTTGATACCATTGCGCCTCAACCAGAGCTCAGCAATTCTTCCATCCCTATAAACAATACTGTCAAAGGCCCACGCAGTAGCCACGAGAATAAGCAAAGCAACGCCATCCCAGCCTTTTTGAGCTGCAACATATGTCATTATTGCAAGTTGGAGTATCTCGAGAATCCTCAGGCCATGGGCCTTCCAACCACCGAGAGGTGACTCAAACCCTTGGACCATAGTTTTATTGAGCATTGTATCGATGACTCCTCGTGAACCAATATAAAGATACCAGGTTGAAGCGTTTTCGTGGAGAGAAACGAGCATACAGCCTGGGACGCCGATCTCATTACTCTGAAGATACCCCCCGGGTCGGTCCACGCGAATCAGTTGTCTGCAAACCCGGAATATAACTATGAGAGCGATCGCAGTACCTGTCCCATAGAGTCCGAATAGGTAACAGACAACACTGGCCCCAAGCAGACCCAGAAGGACGAAGGCTTCGAAAACCATTGGGAGAGCGTCTGAGGAGCCCAGTCGTCGATTTCGCCGCATGCTTTTGCTCTCTGACTCGGAGAAGCGTATAATATGAAGGTTCTGATAGCGTCGAAAACTCTTATCAGGCTTCGACTTGGAAAGGCGAGCAGCTGGCTCTTTATTTGAAGTCTTGATCTCGGGCTTTATTTCGACTCTGTTAAAGGTGCAATAGAGATAGATTTCTCACAGGTTTCACTTACTTTTTCTTCTTCTTTTTCTTCCAAACTCTGTAACTTGACATTCCGAAGAATATAACCACTCAGAATCTCTGCGACTGCCCCATTCGCACACGGAAATATGCTATCCCATGAGACATCCCAGACTGTACGACGCGAATCGGTAACTGAAGAGGCACGGTCGATAAAATCCTGGCCATGCTGTAAGAGGTCGGCAATCATGGCCAAGACTCCGAGGCGTGGAAAGAGCCCAGCAGGGATGAATCCAGCCAAGGCCGTACGGCCGACAAGTAGATGAGGATATCGACTGCTTGCAAGATAAATAGCAAGAGGGAAAAGAGCAGCCCACTCGAAAATCGATGAAAGATCTGATGAAGCTACAGGTAAGACTGGTGGCTCGGCACCATTGGCTCCCAAACTTGCAGGCAGGTCTTGCGAGCCCATAATTCGTAGCGAGTAGCCGATATGACCGTTTGAAACAAGATTGGGGATAGTCCAACTATTGCCAAGACAGTATACAGGTGTGGCCTCTGGGTTGTCGTAAAGGAGATGCAACTGCTGGATAAATATCAGACAAGAGGCTTAAGGGACCTTTATTCTTCTTGCTTGGAGTAGTCAGAGCTATGTTCGTAGATATAACTGGATTTGTTGAGGGGAATTGGTCTGTATGATGCTTGTGTTCTGTCTGAAGGTGCTGTCTGGTCTGACATTTTCCCCCGTGCTGTTGCCTTACGCTATTCCTAATGGAGACAAATATCCTTAGTCATAACATGACATAGATATTTACCCTGCTATCTAGGTGCAACCAGTCTTGTGCAGGGTAGTTCAATAACTACCTGTATACGTTATTCCTTGAACCAATATCTATCTATAACCAGCACAAACATCCCGATAAACATTATTCTGCAACCCTGCCGCATCAGTAGGAATGCACTTTAAATATGTAGCATACGAATATGCCCATCTAGGATCATTTATCTCTGTCTTCTATATCCCTCTAGAAGTTGACTATAGCAGAATATTGCCAGCTTGGATTGGACAGCTGCCCAAAGTGGAATGGGACAACATCGATATGCAAGCTTTTAACAATGGCAATCTTTAAATGCTGTGTCGTTTTAGGTCACTTGGTACTATTATCTCGGTCTATTCGGGGGGCTGAGCGTCCGCAGTCACGATCCAGCATTGCGATACTTGATGGGGTCTACGTGATTACTGTACAGATCCAGGGAGGGTGATAGTAGATGCAATAAATAGAACTCCGACTAGTCTTTCATCTTAGTAGGCGGGGTGCACTCTTCCTAATACTCCAGGTAGAGTTCGATGGCCCTTCATTGACATTGAATTCAATGCAATGAAACTCTGCTTCACTTTGCTTACTGGCCAAATCCTTTTGAGTTTCAATGAGGTCGATGTAGCCCTGAGATAATACGTTGTCTCTACAGGCGACAATCAAAACTCCAGAAAAGTCCCTCGAAGGATCTCGGGTCAAAACCTCTTCCAAGCTTTCTCCGTCGCATGCCATGATCATCTCTCCACCTTCAATGATCCCTGCTACCACCACTTGCCAGTCAAGGCGTCCTTCAGCCCGCAGAACTGCTGTCAGTGGGGAATTAATACCGGATCTTCCCCAGCTTGCGCCCATAAAGACACGTTGTAGAACTGGAATTTCTCCCCGTTCCAACGGCACAAAACAGTGATTCGGGTTAGCGTACGCAGTGCCTTGGAGACGTTGGTATGATGATAGACTCCTCTGGGCTAGAAGGTTGTCATGGACTCGCACAGGATCAAGTTCCAACAATACCTCCCCATACTGCCATGTACAGATGGTAGCACAGAGAGTACCATCTTGCCCGGTATAGGGTTCTAAAGAGAAGAGCACCCCGGCCGTTGTTTCTTTGTGTAGAGGTCTGGGACCCTTGTCAAAAATGAATCGTCCTTCCATAAGAGCGCTTGCATCAGCAGCAATGACTAGTCCGCTCAGAGGATCTCTTGGTAATGTCGGTATAGAGCCTGAATGAACGGAAATAAAACCTTTTGATAGACCATTTTGGGCCAGCGCTTTTGGATCTCGTAGCACATCGGATAAGAGTGTTAGGTGCGGCGATGCAATTCCAAACACCCGATCATGAATCTCAACGTGGTTGTGATACCCGGTCGTCGAGCCTCCCCAAACAGAAGCGATGCGCCAGAGAAAGTCTTGTATCGTCGCTCCAGTCGTGCCAATCATAAAAACGAAACCCAGAGCATCCGCCTTTTCTGACGTTAGGCGCGATCTCAGACCATCCTTATTCAGCTCGCAGTCACTTGTCCAACAGTATTGTGACAGAAGGTTGCCCCCTACAGACACAGCCGATCTCAGACATCCAACAGAGTAAGCAATCATTACATAGCTTAGCGTGAGGTTGAACCATGAATCCCCAAATCCTTCGTACTCAGAGTAGTTGGCTACATCGTGCAAGATAGCAGCTGCTTTCCGCACTATCTTGCATCGCTGGTCTCTTTCCCCGTATAGCTTGTCTGCGAGATATCCTAAGCTGTCCGGGATTTCACAGCGTAGAGTCTCGTCAGTTAATCGGAACCTCATTCCTAACACATCTCCCATTTCCCATGACGCCAAGGCGCCTTCATGTACTCCGCGCTCCCAAATATCCCTAGCCATGTCATCTGGAAGCCCACAACCCGTTTGCGAGGCTATGGCACGAGAAATCTCCGCAGCTCCTCCGTATATTGGAATAGCTCCCGGCTCTGAGTCGTCATCTGCTAGATCGTATTCCTCGCCAACCATGTTCATTTCACTAGAAACTATCATGGGAGGTTCTGTAAGCCAGAGAACGACAGTAAAAATCGAAGGATTGTAAAAGGTCCTTCCTCCTTGTGGTATTTCGACACTCCCAGACGAGGTTTGGCAGACCACGCGGACATGAGCCCCATTTGCCATAGCAGCGAGCGCAATCATGGCAACAGCAGCCGACAAGGTATTGAAGATGTTGTCCGGCTTTCCAGAAATGGATGTTCGTTGGCCTAGGAATTGTTGCAAAAACCTTTGGCACTGACCTCGAGCATGTTTGCTCGTCTGCTTCTGAAACATTGCACTGCCGACCACGTGTGTGAGCTCGCCTAGAAGTTGGCGACATCGATCATGCTGAGGTGACCTTGCATCCGCGTCAATGACTGCGTTGACAAAACTTTGAAGGAGAATGCGTGACGAGTATGGCATGCTAACACGCTCGAGATCGTCCTTTTCGCGAGTCTCGAGGTCTCCTCCAGAAACGATATAGTACTTCCCTCGAATCATGTCTTCGACGTACTTGGCCAGTTGCTGGCGTGATTCAACATAACGCGCAACTAGGACTATAAAAGTGGCGACGCCCTCGACAGTTCTGAGTTTGACATCAAAGATTGTGTTTTGACACGGAATTTCTCTGAGTTGACCACCCAGGATCGTGCCACTTCTATCAAACTGTACATCCTCTAGCCAAGGCGGAAGTCTCGTGAATCTCACTCCATACTGTTGAATGAAAGCGTCGAAGAGGCTAGCGTCTGTGTGTCTCGAGACGACAGATCCGACAATCTTGCCGACCGTGAGCGCCGATGCGGTTTCGTTGACAGTGAAACCGCCCGAAACAAGTAAGCCTAAGCGCGAGAGGACCAGCGACATGGCGTTATTGACCCTTGGCAGAGAGGGAATAGAGACTATAGTCTACTCAAGAGCATTGGTATCGGAACTTGATCAAAAGCTGAGCCCAAAGAAAATTGACTGTCAGCCTGATCTTGAAAGCTTACCCCGCATGTGATATCTGGGTGTTCCATGATGTCCGTAACTGGTCAACTGCAGGGTCATGATCGAATCACAGCTAAGCTGCAGCATGAAATAATGATGGCAGCCTGATCTATGTCTGGGCGCTTATCAGATAGGCTCATCCCCCGCCCTGACCTGTCTCTCTGTCGGATTGCTTCTATCTACAGATGAATATCTTTGTGTTCTCGAGAGTAGTGACAAGATACACATACACACCAGACTTCCAAACGAATTAAATTGATGAGCAAATATGATTCCATCCAAGGTCACGACACCGTCTTCTTCCTTAGTTCCCGGTGACTCGGACGCTTGGGGCCTACTTGGTCTCAGGTTTAGCCTGCGTGAAAAGGCTACAGCTACAACAATTGGGAAGATATGCGGATCAATCATCACAAGAACTCAATACACCAGCCTATTCGATGCAGCACAGGCTGGATTCAATCTGACTTCCGAACGACTTCCACCCTGGCTTCAGGATTTGGATTTCGTCAGATCTACCACAGTTCTAGGGGAAAACATGAGGCGAATTAGACTTGACCAGACAATGAAAGACGTGGACAAGTACAAGCTCTCAGGACTAGCTACCTTTGTCGTCCTCTGTTCCAAATACGGCGAAGACATCCAGAACATCACGAGAATGATCAACTTACTTCTGATCGGAAGCCTTGGGACGGTCATCAGCCCACCGGACCCCGACCAGCGTCCAAACTTGCCCTACAGCTTCAAGCCACATGTCAACGGATTTATTACATCATGTTTGGATGCGGACCGCGAGTCCGACATCTCTCGAGAGGTTATGTCACAGTTGGCTGAGCTACACCTGTTTGGCGATCTAGTCAGAGTTAATGGGCTGGATGGTCTCGAGAGGCGACGGCAGGCTAGTCTCGATTTGATGGGAGAGCTTCTCGGGGCACCATCTCCAGAGGACACTATGAGTAAGCATGTAAGGAAGCTCTATCAAATCCCAGAGAATCCACAAGGTTGGGCACGAGTCCATGACACTCTGCACCTCACTTCTGCATACATGGCCATAGCGGCGGCTGCACACGGAGCCAACGTAATGGTAGAGTGCATATCTCATCAAGGGTCAAAGTTTCTTCCAAAACCCCTGACAACGGTCGTACGTCACAAAACCTTTCTTCTCCGGCTATGGCTCATTCAGCCACCGGAAGATGTACTTGGAATCATGCGATATTCCAGCTCAAACACAACCTCCACGTGGCAAGATAGAAACGAGGACCGCTTTGGTAGAGACCCAGACAACCTGGCGCCCACCATCTTTGGGGGGCAGCTAGAGCTTGCTATCTGTTTTGCGAGATACTTGGGCTTTCAACATCAGAATCATATGGTCAAAGAGAACGAGGAGTTGCTAGAATTATGGTCGAGGGCATCCGAGTGTGCTAGTCATTACCGCTGGATCGTCCAGGAGACAAATGTGAAGCGGTCAACTGTCCGTTTAACTCTCTTTAGGCCGGACAAAGATAAGCCAATCTCTCCTGTAGCTGCGACGCTATGCAACTATCTCAAGCCTGATAGACGTCTCAATTCAATCTCCCGTACGGTGGCGGCGCTCGTGCATGAATATTACCAGTTTTCAGACTACTCATCCTTCTCTAGTAAGGAGGGAGAGTCTCAAATGACCAAAGCCATGTACTTGGTATTATTGGCCATGGCCGTCCAAATTTTACGCAACACCATTAATCCCAATAGCGATAGTCCAGACAGCTACGCGTTGAATGTCGGAACGCTTGATGCCAACAAAACGGGTCTACAAACCCTCATGAGAATGGCAGTTTCAGAAGAAGGGGTAAGCCCATCCATGTTGGTCCATACTGCGGCTAGTGTCTGGGGCGGACTGAATCCCGCGACGTACCATTTGGCCCGTCCAGGAGAGGCTGCACTTGGAGTGGTTGCTCCGCACTGCTGCGTTCTTCTGGATATGATCCGTGATCCTTTAGAATTTGCAAGGAAAGGTACATCTGGGTACTTACTTTCTATATGGCGCGGCGCGGTTCCTATGCTCCCCAGGGATCCCAACACCAACCTTGTCAGCGGGTACGACGACACGAACTCTCACCCTTTCCAGTTGACACCATCTTTCGAGCCCGTCGAGGAGGCATATCAGAAGCTGTTTTCAAGCATATTAATAACATTTGAACCGCACGTTAACAAACCAACCTGCGGGGTGTTTTGCGTTTGGTACGGAGGATTCCTCGTCACCGAAGTCCATCCCGAGAATATAATGAGCGGGTTACTCAAATGTTCGCACGCAACAGCTACCACCTCAGGCCTATCTGGCAGTAGTACTAAGAGTACCAATACATCAAGAAAATGTATAATATTATCCAAGGCAGATCTACTTCATACTAAGCACTTCACGGTTACCAACGAGCTTTCCGTCATCATCAAGACAATTGATGATCCTGCCTGGCTCATTTTCGCGGCTGGATGTAGTACTCGTATTCCGGACACTATCTTTCGCGAATGCAATGACGAATTGTTGGTTATAAAAGATGTCAAAGAGAAGTGTCGTGGTGGAGAGACTGTGATTCTCAAGAAGCTATCTAACAATGATGGTTAACTTGGGAATGAACAGGGCGTAAACAATTATTCAACGGAGACAGGTTACAAGGACATGGAATTGGACTATATGAGGTAACAAATGATTATTCTTTGAGGGTTAGTATAATACAATAGATCTCAAGACACCTTTCTCTAGTTGAATGATGATAGAGTGCTGTAACGAAATGATAAGATAATAATTTTATGAAATGTTATATAATGCTTGCTATTAATATTGAGGTATCAATATAATGATTTGCCCTGATACCATTGTGGAACGATGGGCTTCAATGTCGAACTCTTCGGGTCGCCCTCGATATGCAGATATCTGCAGCCGATTGATGCTATCTGAAGGAGCTGCAGCACAGGCAAGAGCATACAACAACCACGAAATGTCATGCATTGGCTTTATCACAACACCAATGTAGCTCTCGATGTTGAAACCTCTCAGTTTTAGCAAGTCTGTTATGCCTAATTCAATGATTCGTATACGGCGAGCATGATCAGCAACGATGTCGTGTTGCTTTTTGGGGCCAACATCCATCTCTTGTGAGGTTGTCAAGATAGCTACAAGTAGAGAGTGCGGCGAAGACTCATTCAGTAGCTGGCCTCGATGCCAGAAGCAAAAGACGCCGCTTGTTGCTTCCTGATCGAACGGTTCGAATGTTACTAGAACAGGGTTCTTTTCTTCTGTGTCCAACGGTCCAGACACCGATGTGTGGTTAGGTTTAACTTCTCGAAGCTCCCAAAGAGCGTTGTGGCCGCTGTATATGAAGCTCGTGACAGGATCGCGTGGAAGCATGGGAACGGGACCCCTCCATATGGAAATGAGCGTCCGTATGCTACTAGAGGCAGCAAAGGACAAGGGGTCCCGGAGAAAGTCAAAGATGACAGTACACTGTGGTGCAATGACTCCAATGATCTGAGTTGAAGGCTTGCTTGTGACCATATCATTGCGAGTCCGCTTTGGATATTTCATCCCGCCCCATACAGTAGCTGCGGTCGTAAGAATTACCCAGTGGTCTGTACCTTCATTTAACGCTTGTCGTACAAAGTTAATGAGGTTTCTGGTCTCGCTCTCTTCCCTCCTAAGGGTAGAAAGGTTCAAAGCGTAGATGTCGGCGCTGTCTCCGGCTGGGCTCACGGTGTTGCGTAGCACCTGTATCGCAATAGCGTAAATGGTAAATTCCATTGCCAATCCTATTTCGGGCTTGCCACCGTCGTCATCAATATCTAGGCATTTTGAATAGTCAGAGTAGCCATAAAGGTCGTGAGCGATATTAGACACGGCCCTGGCTATCGGCTTAAACTTTCTGTCCATCTGAGCTAGGTAAGCCGAGAGAGGCCTCGTCACGGGGGGGATTAGGACGGTCGAGTCCATAGGTTTCAAAACCAGCTTGATCTTGGCAAAGCCTGCAGCAGTTTCTTCTCTCCTAACCAACCACTGCAGTGTCTTCCCATACTCGGTGCCAGCCTGCCATAGGTTCAGTAGACTCTCCGATGTAGTCTTGCCATGAAGGGTGCAGTTGAATCCTATCATATTCGCGATCCATGTAGCAATCTCCAAGGTTCCACCTCCTACGATGATATTGTCATCTGGGGGGTCATCGTCCCCACCACCCGATGATGCCGAACGATCTCTGTGACGCAGAATACCCCGGACATGTTCTGGAGGCTGTTTCAACCAAAGGCGGACTAAGAAGCTTGACTTTCGATGCTCTTCGTCCATTGGTTCAGTGGGGAGCGTCTTTGAGCCTTGATCTGAGACCACCTGAACATAAACACGAGCGCCGTGCGCCGCGGCTGTGAAGGCGATATACGCTGCAGTCAGATGTAGAGTATCATGAGTCTTGCCCCATCCATCGGCGTCTTTGTCCTGTTGTGGTCCGAAGCTCAGTTTCTCCGCCGCCTGAGCCAAGTCTTCCTCTCTCCCTACGGCACCGAAGAGTTCTGAAATAAGATCGACACTCTCCTGTTGATTTCGGGAAAAGAAGGTGGACCTATCATAACTGCAAGCTCCAAAATCATGTAGAGAAGCCATCCATTCTTGGGCGCGCCTTGACACGTTAGAATCTTTGTCAGCATCGACACAAGATCTAACGAAACTGCCCAGGTGTCCATGGAATGAATAAGGCAGAGCTTTTTGCTGGTTCCCATCAGCCTTGACAAGGCAACCGAGGTGACCTTCCAATAGAGCCTTGAGCATCGCAATCATGGCGTCTTCACTCTCCGTATAACGACAGCAGAGGACTACAAACGTGGCGAGGCCAGATAGTTTCTGCATATCAAGGTCCTGCATTATCTGAGGGATCTTGATCCTCCTCATTTCGGCGCCATATATAGCGACGGTTCGGGCAAGATCAATGGCTTTCAGCCACGGGGGAAGGTTTTGGATGCGTATTTTGAGAGCATTTTCGACCGCGTCAAAGAGTCGCGCGCTCTGGCTGAAGCTGAATATGGAACCAGAGTGTTTCCTCACGGCCTCAGCTGAGGCAATTTCTCCCACAGTGAGCTGGATACCGACAAGGTCCCAAGAGCTCGGGTATGACTGCGATGAACTGCCGACTTGGAGCTGCTGGATCATTTCGTCTTTAAACTCTTTGAGACAGGATGGAAAGACACCAAGCTGTCGTAGGAGTCTGGACAAAGATGCGAGGAAGAAAAACGCGTCAGTCAGTCTACATATATTACGTTTTCACCAGACAAGCCAATGATGTGTGCGGCCCAAGCAGGCTGTGGTTTCTCATGCAAGAGTGACGTGTTGGGGCTACTAGGGTAAAACATAACATTAAGCTGACCTGCCCTGCCCCAAGTTCACAGTCAAATTGACAGCTGTGAGGAACTGGGGTAGGTAAGGTGTCACAGAGACCAGGAGACAAAACACCTGCCTAAAACTGAATGCTCCCATTATTTAAACAACAACGAAATATCATCGTATCTGCTTCTCGACATGAGGCAATCATTTAGAGAACCTACATTCTCTTATTTCTACACTTTTGCCCGTTTCATCGTATATGAGCTCATTATAATTGCTTTCGTTATGTTTTGCTATCATCTGATGATCGCCGGTCTTGGCTTTTATGAGGAAACCATCACGAATATATATCCTTTCAACCCATAATAACATCTTCTTCTTGACTTATACTTTTGATTCTCCTTCCTTGAGCATAAAATACCCATGTTTTTCGCCTTTCAATAACTGCAACAATAGACCGCTGGGCACGTCCTTTGTTGTCTCTAAACCACTTTGTAAATCTAGGTTATCCCAGACATTTGTATCATCATCCAGAGGCCAGATATCTAGTAAGTGAACAAGGTGCTCTCTAGCCCGTATGCTCATTAACCAAGTAGCCACATCAACCAAGTGAAGGAAGCGGTTAGTTGTTGCGTCAACCTCAGAAAGTGATCTGGTATATTCGGAAATAGCTTCTTTCCACTCTTCGGGATATCTTTCGTATAAAAGCAGCAGAGTCTTTGCTATTACGTTGAATCGATTATCCTCGTGACCAGCATCGTGTACTTCCATGTACTCGGGGACAGTTGGTCCCAGTCCCAGAAATGAGAGTTCTGCCAGAAACTCAAGTCCACGAGCTGGATGTTCATGGCCAATAGCCAGGCACTGTATCAGGTTGTCATCACTACGGGCGAGAGATAGCGGGGGACGGTGATGGTGCTCCGTACACCAGATGTATGCGTATTTTCGTACTTGAGCACCGCTTGGGAACACATTCCGAGACTTTGCCCGATCCAGGATCTGGCACGATAGCCACAATAATGACTGCCAATATCGACTATCGTGTAACGGACGTTGCTGACGGGCCCTAATGACTTCGGCAACCTGACGAAAACTCTGGCCGTGATCCTTGACATGCGGCAATAGTTTCTCTAGGAGAAAAAAACTAACTGTTGCAGGCAAGGGATCAAAGGTTTCCTCAAAATCATCCAGCTGGAGTCGCAAGTTTGCCTTGGTGTATTCATGTAACAAAACCCGGGCAGTGTGAGGGTTGGCGCATTGGAAAGCTTGGAGGACGAGAAATAAGGCATCGAGATCCCCAAGATTTACCTCAGATGCTTGAACTCCTGGAATCGAATCAAGGATTATATACCGCAAGTCCTGTACGCTGGTAATAGGCTCCTTCTCTGTCTCGATGCGCTTCCGGTGAACTTGATACAGCTGCTCGAGCATCAACTCGCCAACCTCGACATGACCCTTGAGTGCATCAAGAAGCTTCAGCTCGGTGCCAGTCAAATGACCAGAAAGTGCTTTGTACTGAAGATCATGACTGATGCCAGCCCATGCATCCATGAGGACCGACCGGAGCTGAATCTCGAACGGCTGCTTCGCGTGCGGGCCAGCCAGACCTTGATCTTCAGTACGGAGAGAAACCCAAAGATGGTCTGCAACGTATTGACCAAAAAGATTCTGATAGATACCGGGCTCACGTGGCTTCCAGTCCCGGTCAAATGGTCTCAGCGCTTCGTATCGAAAGACCTCTTGTAATTGTGTAAAGACGTGTTGTTTCTGTGAGGGGAAGTACAGAGCGATTCTCAGTCCCACAAAGTCAAGTTGATCTTTCAGAACCGAGTCCTCGTCAAGATATCTCTTGCTCGCGTTCCTCGTATTGAGCTTTTTTCTTAGCGACTCTGCCGTCTTGACACGGCCGGTGACAATGCCTATAGTATTGATGTCTCTCAATGTGCTGTTGCAGATCTCTATTGCACGATCCTTTAGCAGCTCCCATTGGTCTCGCTCGTGTTGGAACTTGGTAATGAATTCATCAATCACGTCCATGCTGAGCAAATCGATGGGGGTGATCTCCGAACACTGCCACTGTGGAAATCTCCAGTTGGGCTAGCGTTTTCTTTTATATGATGGATATTTGATGGATGACAGCGGTTGATTGGGACCCCTCACCATCAACAACCCACCACTCATGCAGGCAAAGGTTGGGTTTGATCTTCTATTCGTCGAGACTAGGCTGGGGCATAAGCCATGTCGGTTGAAAAGGCGCAGTCAACAGACCCTGCCTAGCTGGGCATTTTCAACCTGGTAACAGAAAGTAACCAAATAATTCCTAGACATTTTGACACAACTCACAACCTACATCTATTGATCGTCTTTTGACTTGATTCTTCCAGAAAACAGCACTATCAACCATGATCTCGTCGTATAAAGCCTTGATAGAGGCAAAATGCCAAAGTAACCCAGCATTGCTCAACCTGCAGGCCTTCCTCTCCGCATCAGCGATAAGTCCACATGGCGAACAAATCATATCACTAAACTTTTTCTCCAGCGGTCAAGGGACAACAAGAACAAAATTGACAACATCACAAATATCCAAAGAGGTGCACGACAATCCTCAGTTAAATAATGCTACCTCTCATAAAAAGATCGGCCAGATTCTTGTTATCGAGAATATCAGTAAAGAAACGATGGCGGAGCTAGGCTCATGTCTTGACATTGACCCCATGTTCTTTGCATCCCATATCCATTCAGCATGGAGAAACCTGGATTCCTTATCACCCAAGTTCTGTGAGCTACCGTCGCAAACAAAGGCGCAGAACTTTGCTACGTTTCCGTATCATCGGAGTCTCGTGTTTCCAGACATTGATCTTGAGGATTACAAATTACTTCGCTTATTAAATATTCGGAGAAAGGTCATTGTATTACCACCCATCCAGGGACGAAGAATCGGGCTTGCCCAGCATTGTTGTTCCGTTATGATCGTTCCAGGACGGAAGAATACATGGCTCGGTAAGTAATATGATACTCTACCTAATTAGGCGGGAAATTCTAATATGGAATAGGTTTGGTTTTGGTCGACTCGCCTATGCAAGACAACTATATTTCTTTTCGTGGAAAGCAAGAGATGTATATAAAGACTCCATGCACACCTCTTTTCCACGGTACGCCGGAGGGCCTGCAAATGAGCTGCATCCCAAATCTCAACAACATTAGCCAAGACAAATCACTACTTGAAAAGCTCCTCGAATCATGGGAGTCTTCCGCACAAGACTTTTCTCAAAATGGTTTAAATCTCAAGACACTCTCGTACTACCCACTGCGTCTTATTACCACCGAATGGGTAAACTACATCGAAGTCGTTCGCGTCTCATTACGAAACAATAGCAGTCCCCCATCCAACACCACAACATCACCCGAAGACCTCGAGAGAATCAAGTCAGCGGTGACATCTGCCTCCTCCTGGCCACGACGCGTAGCATCTTCCACAGTAAGCTTACGCAGGTCTGTATTGTTTATTAAGAAGCACAGCCGTTTAGATGACAACTCAACAAGCTGGGAAGCCTTGCGAGACGACTATGAGTATATAACTGCGAGTTTAGTTCAGCACGGCGAGCAACTGCAGACTTCTGTTTTATCTGTCACCATGTTTCTTCAGTTACTTGAGAGCCGACGGGTTTCTTCAGAGACAAAGCACGTGTCTAGGCTAACGGCCCTGGCGTTGACGTTTGTGCCTCTGAGTTTTGTGTCGAGCTTGTTTAGTATGAACAAGGTTTTTAGTCCTGGAGGTCCTTTGTTCTGGGTGTACTTTGTGGTAGCTACGCCACTACTGATCACGGTATTCATACTTGCCAGATCATCGCAATGGGGTTCTGTATTTATCTACAACCGGGCTAAGGGCTTCCCTAGTGGGTAGCAGAAAAGTTGGCCTCGTAAGTCTTAGGCGATAAAAATAAGTAGTCTAAGAAGCATAGTCGAAGTGACCTAAGCTGCCCTAATAATTTTGTCTCTTATGCTCCTGGCGGTCAATTTTTCTGATACGCCGAGACTTCCTTCGTTCTTGGAAGTAACTATGCTACTACTTACTATATTCTTATCTGTAGCCAGCACAAACATCTCGATAAACATTATTCTGCAACCCTACCGCATCAGTAGGAATGTACTTCAAATACGTAGCATACGAATACGTCCATCTAGGATCATTCGTCTCCGTCTTCCACGTCCAGTATACCCACCCCGCCATACCAGGCACCTCATACAACTGCTGCTGCGCCGTGAAGAACTTGTTAAAAAACTCTTTATCCTTCCAGTCATAGTTGGACGTCATGCTCCATTCGCCAGTCAACATGAAATCCTGACCCTTGACGAGACGGGAATCTGTACAGGCGCTGTGCATGAGCTTGTAAGCATCTCCATTGCTGTTCTGATTATCGTTCAGAGCAAAGCCAATGTAGTTGTGGTCGTCGAAAGCAGTGAGTGCATCATTGGCGATGGATGATTGCGTGCGAGCATCGCCAGAGTCCCATTTGCTCGACATGAATTGAACGTGGAGTTTCTTATCGTTAGAGACTTTGAGACCAGATTCCGTGTCGCGAACGGCTTTCAGGGCAGCAGGATAGTACTTTTGAATAAGGCCTGGATCCTGACCCGGTGCAGGGTATCGGTTACCTCCATCATGTCGAGAAACAGGTTCATTGAGAACCTCAATCATACCGACAGTTGAATAAGCAGGGTTAGTGTGAATACGATTCGTCATCCAAGCAAGCCACTTCTCCGCGCGTCCAAAGTTGTAGTCATTGTAGAATCCGGCCGGTTTGTTGTTCTGGCCTGTAAAGACATCTTCCTGCTGTCCACCAGGAGCGCCGTGAAGATCCATGATAACATAGATGCCCAGATCAGCAGCTTTTTTCACGACAGCATCGAGATAAGGGAGCATTCGATCGCCATCGGCAAAAGGCTCAGAAGCCTTGTCCACAATAGCCGTGTAAGACCAGTACCCGATAGGAATTCGAATGGTATTCAGCCCAACATCGTGGACAGACTGAACAGTATCAGGATTGATCCACGTCTTCCAGTGCTCTTCGAAACGTTGATTTCCTGTTTCGCGATTGCTACCTTTATAGTGATCGTTCATACAGTCAAACTCAGATAGAGAGTTGCCGCATTGGAGTTTGTTTGCCCATGTATCTTCTTGAAGCCACTTTTCACAAACAAGCCAACCTGAATATATTAGCAGATGTTATTCAAGGGAAGTGTTTAGTACTAACCGCCAAAGTTGACACCTCGAATCTTGGTAATACCGCTTCCCAAGTTTGGCTTGAAGCGTTTTCCGAGTTGTTCGAATCTGGCAGTTTGATTAAACGAAGCCAAATCACGCTCATGAGGAAGCCATGCCGTGGCAGAGCCAACAAGTGCCAGTGAAGCCAATTGTGAGAAATGCATTTTGAACAAGTCACAACGAACACTGACAACAGCCAACAATCTCTCAGCCGCACATGCTACTTAAATACAAAAGTATATCCTCTTCGCCCCCAATCTCAGACCCTTGTGCTGGCCGCTCAGTAAGCATAAGCGGGTAAAGACCCATACCAGCTTCCTTTTTCGCTTATCGAGTCGTCATAAAGACCGGCATTGAATGCACGCTATGGCTCAGCTGAAAAATAATTAATACGAAGGAATGCCGTTATTGCCGGGCACATGAATTAAGGAATCGAAGGATGTAGTGAAACGAGTTCAATTAAATGTTGATGAGTGGCTTTATATGAAACTCGACTATTTCTATTTAGTATGCTTGTGCAAGTTTAATTCGTCGGATCACCTCTTCAATATCGCATGGTAGAGTACTAGTCTAGAAGCTTGAGTGATGTCCAATGATCATCTCCTCAGGTCCCCGCTGATTGCAACTGGCCACTGACTTTCACATTGGTAAGAAAAGCAATGTAACCGTTCGGCTGAGTGAATGCTTACCAATATACAGGGAACATCGAACCATGAGAAAGACTACTGTATGCTTAAGCTGATATACTCTCCGCAAACTCACTATCAACCGCCCAACGTCCGAATGCCACTATCCGCAAACGTTGAACTCAATTGACCAAATCATCGGCATCAAAACTGACTCCGCAAAGCTGTGCCACTGACGTAGAGCTCCAGCGGAAACAATCCGCGAATGACCTCGCAGCTAACCAATTACTCCCCCTGAAACTGTCACAGTGTGAAAGAAACAAATTATCAGAATGATCAAGATTCAATGCTTCATTGCTGGGGAATTTTCATCAAACATCTATGTAGCAAAACCATGCATACAATCCAATAACATCCCCTTCCCAAACAAAAGGCTGCGCAAAATTTGTCATTTCTAGTTTACCATCCCACATTATATACGATCCCCTTTAATTCCCTTACCAAGGCTTGACCTTGAGCATGCTGCCCTCCTCAGCAAGAGCCTTGTGGAGATCGAAAGCGTTGAAGAGGAGGTGAGGCTCGTGGCCCATACCCTTCTTGAGACCCTCACTCTCGGCCTTCTCGTAGTAGTGTGTCAGGATAGGCTGGTACTTGGGGTGAGCACACTTGTTGATGATGACGCGGGCGCGCTCGCGGGGAGAAAGACCGCGGACATCAGCAAGACCCTGCTCAGTCACAATGACATCGAGGTCGTGCTCGGTCTGGTCAATGTGAGTGCACATGGGGACAATGCAAGAGACACCGTGGGGATCGGTCTTGGAAGGTCGGCTGGAGGGAGTGTGCATGATAGAGTACTTGGCGTTACGGAGGAAATCGGCTGATCCACCAAGACCGTTGAGCATACGGGTTCCGCTAACACAAGTAGAGTTGGCGTGGGCATAAATGTCGACCTCAACAGGGGTGTTCATGCCGATAACACCAAGACGCTTGATGATCTCGGGAGCGTTGGAGACAGCCTGGCTTCGGAGGAGGATCTTGTCGGCGTAGGCGTCCCAGTTGTCGTAGAAGCGCTTGAAACCGTCGGGAGAGAAGCGAGTAGAGGTGGCGGTAGCATAGTCGAGCTTGCCAGAGTCGAAGAGATCGAGGAAAGTGTCCTGGATGACCTCGGTCCAGACCTTGAGGTTCTTGAACTTGGACTCGTTCAGACCACCGACAATAGCGTTGGCGACGTTGCCGATACCGGATTGAAGAGGCAAAAGGTTGGCGGGCATGCGACCGTGAGCAACCTCGTGCTCGAAGAACTCAATCAAGTGGCCGGCAATCTGGCGAGAGGTGTCGTCCATGGCGGCGTTGGGGCCGGTGGCATCCCAGTAGTCGGACTCGACGATAGCGACGACCTTGGAGGGATCAACCTTGACCGAAGTGGAACCAATGCGGTCCTCAACGGCGGTGATGTTGTAAGGTGTGCGGTGGGGAGGGACGTCGGTAAAGGTAATATCGTGGAGACCCTTGAAGGAGGGGATAGCAGTGTTGACCTCGATGATGACCTGTAGAGCAACTGTCAGTTCAATTGTCGCTTCTAGTCTTGGCAGTGACGTACCTTGTCGGCCATTTGGATCAACTCGGGAGTGGCACCAACAGAGGCACCAGGGACGAAGCTGCCATCCTCAAGAATGTCAGTAGCCTCAACAACAGTAACATCAAGGTTGCTGTTTTGACGGTCCTTTGTGTAAAAACCCTATGAAATAAAGTTAGCCTTTGCTCCTTGATCGGAGCCACAAAGTGGAAAGTAAGCTCGGTGGGAGATTAAAGCGAGGCCGAAGCGTCAAAATGGTGGGGCTGTAACGGGCAAAAGGGTAAATTCTTTCGTTGGACGTACGTAGACAAGATCCGAAGGGAACATGGACAGATGCTTGTCGAAGAAGTTGATGCGACCAGAGTTGATTCCCTTGGCAATGTCCTTGCCGACCTGGTGAGGGCTTCGCCTGTTGATCATGTCGAGAGCAGCCCATCGGTTCTCCGTCTCGGAACCTGCCGAGGCGCCGACAAAGAGGGAGTACTTCATCTTGCTCTGGAGGTTGTTCTGCTCGACATAGTCGGCCATGGCGGCAGGGACCTTCCTGGAAAAGCTGTCAGCGCAATTGCTCTTGGGGTTGTTTTGCGCCAAGCTCGGGTAATGGGAGCAGAGCATTAGGTCATAATAGCCGGCGGGGAGGCACAGCATTCCCAGTTTCTGACTCTGTCGACGAGCTTTTAGGAAACTTACTTTGGGTATCCGACAGCGGTAAATCCAGACCAGCCGATATAAGAACCATTGGGAAAGTGGTGCATGAGATCCTCAGGTCGCGCAAGCTTCTTGAGGAGAGCGGGATTGCGCACACGCGCCTTGAGGGCGGCAGAAGCAACAGGAGAAGCCATGATGAAGATACTGTGACAAAAAGAAGAACAGAAAGGAAGAGGGGAGATTGTCCAACAAAGTATACAGAGAGAGGAGGAGGTGAAGAGGATAAATAGACTGGAGAGTCCAGGTGGGATGAGGAGGAAAAGAGGAATGGAACAAAAAGAAGAGCTCCAGTTGATCTAGCCTGATGGGCCTGACGGTGACGAAGTGGATCGACGAACCCACTGGGAGTAAAGCGGGGATAGAACAATTTCAGTGGTTCAAGGGATCGGCTACAGTAGACGCTTCAGTGGGTGTTTCATTCTCCAATTTTAAGTCTCTTGAAGGTGGCTATCCCCGCATGAACTGTCTCTGTACTGTACAGACAACGAATTGACAGCCTCCGGATTTAATCTTCCACTGGTGTCATACGGAGTACATGATTAATAACTATTCTGTAGTGGATGATGGAGTGGCCTACACAGTCCCCTTCTCCAAGATCTACCGATGATGCCGAGCAACGAGGGCATCGGGAGTAACACTATTAGGCAATGAATCCGGACAAGTGTGCGTCAATCGAGATGGCCTGATTATCGTACATCATATTCCTTGCCTTCTCGGTATTGTGTATTTGGCTTGTTTACCATAGAATATAGATAGATGAATCAAGACCCGTGATTTCACTACATATATACAAGTATACAGCACTGTACATGCCTCCGGTCCTCTTCAATACCGCCCATCTTACCCCCGAAGCCTCCGTCATTCTTGACCTCCGAATGCCGTAGAGATCCACTCGTCTTCTCCAAAAAAAATGTGGTTCATCTTCCGTCCGGCCGAAGTGAGCACAGACCAATATCGGCATCATTCGGTTACAACCAAACCGAGAGTCAGTAACAACAAACACCAATCAGTTTATAAGCTTCAAGTTTGACTTTTAATACCCCATACTTAACCTTGCTGTTTGTGATATAGTACAGTCACCAATTCCGGGGTCCAGAGCAGTCCTGTAGTTGGTCAACTCGATGAGCTGCACACACCAACCGGAGTCATACAATAAGAACTACTCGATGCACCATAGTACCTACGTCGGAGATACATCTGAGTCCGTATCCTATATACTGGATTAATTGAGATTACAGTCAAACACTCCTCTAGCCTTGGCTTGCCCTCGTCTAGTGGTGGACTCCATCATCAACATACCAACCCAGGGTATCAGGGTTTATAGTTCATCGGTAGGCCATAGCTGAGGCTCTGTTTAGAATCATGCGATTGGCGAAAATACTACGGTTGGTCACTACTTACTGGGATACCCTAGTACGAAGCAGAGAAGATAGCCTCCAAGCTTCATACTACAAACACCTATGACCCCAGCCCGATCATGCTCTGCAACATACACTGACCTCACCTAGAGCAGCCAACACTTGATACCATGTATACTTTAGAATAATAATTATGTTTTAATTATTAAGATAGGTAATTACCTGAGCCCGCCGTCCAGTCATCTGTCCTCGTCTCGTCTACCCATCCAGGCGGGTTGCATAAAAACCGGTACTGATTTAGTGGTTGATATAAATATTAGCACTCTTAGTGTATATGTGGCCTAAGAGTGGACTAATGATTTTGTCTGTACCTTACTTTTAGTGACCCGCCTGCCATCATTCATCATCACTCAACACCATTCTCAATTCTGTCTAAGCTGTAACCTCTCATCTTCACAGCACGCGACAATCACATCCCTCTCCTCCTCAGACAACCCTTGAGCAGGCCAACCCACGATTACATGAATGATGGAAGGGTGCACACCCCACGCCTTCAACCTCCCAGCCTTCTCGAGTTGCGCACTGTCCAATGTCTGCAATACCGGGGGATATCGGTCAGTGTAGTGGCTGATCATTGTCTGTAGGTCTGGCCAACGGCCGACGAATTCATCGCCCATCACGCGCCTTACGTTCTCTTCCCAGCGCTCGTTGACACGTTGTTGTCGCTGCCCGTTGGTTTCGCGGTGGCTGGGGTCGTGCAGCAGGCCATCGGAACCGCAGACGAGACCTTGAGCATCTGCATAGTACTCGTTGTTGAAGGAAAAAGGGAGATCATTGTAGTCTCTTCGGTTGGTAGACATTGTCAGTTCGTGATTGATTATAGTCGTGTTATTAATCGTTGTTAGTTGTTTCTTATACTGTGTAGCCGGTGATGGATCAAGTTGCGTTGTTGAGCTTGTTCCTCCATGGAACTCAATCGTCTTTTGTACCCGATAAAGTAACTCATCACGATTGCTCAAACGTTAATCACAGGACAGATAAATTGTGATTAGGTACCGATGCCGCCTGTTCTTGCCGCTTATCACTTCACCTCCAACACACAGTCACGGACAGGTACGTTGTGACTCGACCAATCTTCACTCAATTTAAGTGCGAAAGCGATCCAGTAAATATTTCGAATCACGTCCAGTTTTCAGCCGCAAGTGCATCATGGTCCCATGGGCTTTGCCAATAATCGGCGCCTGTTTCGTCCATTTGTTCCAGCTGCGCGTAAGCTCTTCTTCATGACTAACAGCCTCCAGTGGTGACAGCGGCACCACCATGCGAATGGGTGAGACCAGCGTCCAAGTGATGCTGGGGGGATTAATCTCATTGATGATTGTCAGGAAAGAAAAAGTCATCGTCACTATGGCGGATGACACCCAAAGGATCTCGTAGTGTACTGCCTGTCCTTCGACAAGCCCTTGAACCTTTCTCAAACGGGGTGTCAATCTTCGGGGAGGGTTTTGGGGGTCCTGCATCAACTTGTCTGAGCGAGGTTGAACCTCGTCCCTCCTCATCTCATTAGGCCGACTCCCGTGCCAGGCTGCCTCAGACTGTTACGACCGACGTCGGTTAGAATACCGCTGTGCGGAGATGATACCATCAATATACCGGAATACGAACCGAAACAGCATATCGCATTCTTTCATGTCTTTTCTGGTACCTCCTTTGGCCAATCTCAGAGCAAGCGCGCCGTAGGTACTAATGCGTGTCGTCTGATCAAGCGCAAGGCTTTCGGTCACGGTCCCGCCGAATTGCTGACAGATGGGATGTCTCGGCTCTGTCAAGTGTGTCGCCATAGATAGCCCGAAAGACACCTACAGCAGTAAGCGAGGCCTCTCTGACGTAGGTAATGAAAGCTTCGATGACAATACACAAAGTGATAAAGTGTCTTTGTGGGGCGTCAAGCCCGTTCATTGTATCGTAGCTACTACCGGATGAATCGACAAGATCTGAACGCACTCTCTCATGGTTTTGATCACTATTAAACTTGACTGCATTTGTGCTATGGTATTTCGAGATTACCAGACATATTTCACAGTTGCAAATGCCGACGTAACTTGTCCTACTCACTCTCAAAATGAATGCGTTCTAAAATATGGTAAACCACAAACATCCTATAATGGCGTCAGTTACTATGCATAATGACCGCAATCATTGAGAAAGCCACGGAAATTCGCAAGCCGTCAAAGAAATTTGTAAAGCGGTTGCATCCAACCTTGCAAGCTCCCAAAATCACCTATAATACACAATGACTGCCTCCAACATCAGGCCCAGAATATGGCGGCTGAACGAAAACTGGACTCGTGTCTAACTACTACATACAGAAGAAGTACCGCATTCTATAGACAGTTCAATGTACCCATATAAATCGCGGATATGGTTAAAAAGGATTGTGGCGGACATAATCATTATCGCGTCATATTGCATCTGTTGAAGGATCTGATTCATTGCAGATTTCACGTTCTTCGCAGCGCGCCCTTCGTCGAGAATATGGCGGTATAGCTGAACTTTTTGAGAGCGAGTTTTCGCAGGTCTTGACACCCAGAACACATAAGATTAGCGTTCTGAGCCCGTCAGGGTCGCTTCTTTCCTACCTTCCTATAGATATAAAAAACAGTCCCCCAAAGGCCTGCGGGGAGGGGGCCTGCGTGGGACTAATAGCAATACTGGAGGTTTTTATACAAAACCTATGCCAAGAGCCACCGAATTCGAGGGCGGGGATGATGGGTTTCATCTCATTATGTGATAGATATATCCGCCTTCGGCGGGAAGGCGAGGGGCTCGCGCGACAACGCCATGAATGACAGCCCACGAGACCAGCGGCAGATCGACCAGCTGGGTCCAGCGAAGGCGAGGTTCTAGCGTTGAGTCCTCGGGGCTCCCATGTGAGCAGGAGTTGGAAGTCGGGCTATTCCCCTGTGTAGACGCATGGTAGGGGTGGGCCATAGTGCATTGGTGACTCGCCGCACGGGAGGCCGGGGCGGCGGCGTTCCTCGGCCCCTATGTCTTGAGTTCGGCATGCCTGTCCTAAACGTCCACATTGAGCACAATGTTGGTACCCAAATGGCGTTCAATGGTATTAAAGGTTACTCGAAGCAAAAAGACATCCCAGACAGGATAAACGGCACAGAGGAAGAAGACATACTCCGTGTAGCGCTTCTTACAGGCTTGGGTTTGTGGATGCCGTTTCCCGAAGATCCTCTAGAGATGTTGTTGTGGCTGGTTTCTGACTGGTTGACTCCGCTGGGTAATTGAGGTCCATGATACCTGCAAGGTTGCGTCTCTCTGTGTGTGGCTGTGTGCGATCTCCCTTCCATGTTGGTGGGCTGGCGACGCTGAGACTGAGATAGTTGTGTGGGTTGGTATATTGTTCGTCAATTTGGGTCCATAGTAGGGGGCGTTCACGAAGTCAAAATATTCATGGCAAGCAATAATGAATACCTTAAAACGAATTATTGTTTCTGTATGTGGTTCTTCTAGGAGATGTCCCTGAACATGGAACTTCTCAATGTCCATTTCGCTCTCCAATTCAACGAGCGTTCATCCATCCTACACCCGCCACAGAGAAGCGGACGAAACCCAGCATAGACTCCCAGGATCGTCCCCCAGCCGAGCGCTAGAAAAAGAGAACATGTACTGGTACAGAAATAAGGTGCTAGCTTGGGTATGATATGTATGTCACTCCAACGAACCCACGGCGCTACGACAGTGGTGCTGGCGTCCAGGGCCGAGCATGTACCTCCATTCGCTGGTCTAGACAACATAGCTATAATTTTGGGTTTAGTGAAGTGGTATCATAGCCTACCACCAGACCTCCCTGCCCATGCCGGGCCGTGTGGCCTTCTTTGACCTCCTCCGCGATCAAGCCGGAGGAGCCCAACGCAGAGCGTCGGTCTCGGTGATGTGTCCCTTTCCCTCGCCGTGACGGACTGCGCCAAGGGCGCCTTGGTCGCTTGAAGATATACAGTGAATCGCCATTCTTCACTCAAGTAGATCCACCACAATGCAGACATCCATTCTTTCAGAAACGTCGCAATGCTTTGGAGAGCCACTGTATAAACGCTTTCTGCTACCTGTTCAATATCTTGAGCAGGGTGGTTGGCTGACACAATCATCGAGGGGAATGGGTCTGACATTGTGGTAGACCCCGAAAGCCTCTCCATGCTCATCTCCTTATGCGCCATAAGGGGTAGCAAAGATAGTTCATCTTTGCTGTCGACATCTGCGATGTGCGGTACGTCTAGGATACTTCGCAGTGGGATTACCAGTACTACAAATACATGTGCCCATGACAGATTTCGAACGGAAAATTGCACAGGGATGGTTGGCTTGACCGGCAGCCCCATATCGAGTTTAACCAGGGCATATAGGTAAGCCTCGCGTCAACTTCACTTGGCTCAACTGTAATATTCTGGTCTGTCTCTGATTCACTGCAAATCTCAACACAGATACATCTATCCAACCCATCAACAACCCTTTTCGTCACATAATCACCTCCTCCTCGGAATAACAAGCAACGGATCCTCCCCCTTCCTCAAAACCGTCATCAAAAGCTGCATCCTCCCATCAACTCTCTTATCCAAAACCTCACACGCCTGCCTCACACTCATTCCCTCAACCTCACACATTTCCTCTACCTTTCTCACAATCTTTTGTCTAACACCGACATAATTGCTCGCATACTTTCTTTCCTGCAATGTCCCCATCCGCCACGAAGTGTTGTATTTATTCTCGAGTTCTTCAATTGCTGGGTTCCCGTTACTGCCGTGCTTCCATTCTTGCCATACTAGTGCGACTGTCTTGGGCATGCGGTGGTATTTGAAGCGAGGACCGGATGGGCCAGAAGTGAATCGGGGGGCTGTGGAGCGGGAGACGGTGTATCGGGGTTTTTCGGCGTCGGCGTCGTCTTCTTCTGACGGCGGTGGTGAGGGCGATGTACCTTCTGGCTCTTGCTCTTGGTGTTCTTCCTCCTCGCTCTCATCTTCATCTTGAACCTCAGGTTCAGGATCATAGTCTCGATCATTGGTATCTCCCCTGTGTTCATCCCCAGACTCCTCATCATATCCATTATTGATAGCCCTCCACGAAGTATGCCTCAACCTAACACTTCTCACATCCGCTCTCGTCCGTCGCTTCACTTCCCTATGCAGCCTCATAGGAGGATTCTTTCGTTTCGGCGCTCGTCGCCCAGTGCTCCTCACAGGAGGTGTCTCCACATCCGGCGTAGGCGGTAATTGATCAAAGATTGCGCTGTCAAAGGGCGTTGGTTCCTCTGTAAAGCGAACTGTTCTTTGTTCATCGCTCGGGTCAGGAATGTCTTCGCTTAGGATCAGTTGCTCCACGCTTTGTTCGACAGGTTCGCAGGTATCAGAAACGAGCCCTTTGACTTCATCTAAATGAACACCTCCAAACTGTTTCGCAATCTCCAGCTCCGCAACAGCGAATTGTCCTTGTTTGACCTCTCTCATGAACCCGACAAATCCATCCATGAGGACAACATGCATCTGAAGTCTTTTATCCATCTCGGCCATCTTTGCCATCATCTCCTCGTTTTGTCGGGTGAGTTCATCGGTCCTTTGTCTTTCAGCTTCGAGCTCCGACGCGTAGTATCCTTGCATGTTGATCACCATTCGAGCGAGACTAAAAGGGACTTGATCGATCGCGTCGTCAATCGACTCTTCTCTGCAGTCACCAGCTTTTTGTTCCGCAGGTTCGACCGATTGTTGGCTCGTCGCAGGAGTGATTGGTCCGAAGCATGGCTCCGATGCTGAACGCCGAAGTGGACCCTCGGACACGGAGCGGGACACGGAGCGAGTCGGGGTTAGATTCGGAGAGAGTAGCATCGTCGGCGAGTCGATGTCGCTCAGTTCTGAAGAGGAAGACATTTTGCAAGATATTGCACAAGTATTTGACTCGAGTAAATGCGGATTCCTCTTGTCTCTGGCGACAGTGCCATTCTTATTCCCAAAGAACTAACGGTCCATGCTGCCGCCTCCAGACTTGGAGAACAAAGAAACATCACGGACCCGAATGACCCAATTGTACACAATGTTTGCTTAATTCTTGAGAAATGTCAATTTCTTGGTTTAAACAATACTAACTATGGTAGGTATAAATAGCAACCAGCCCTGTATGTATCTAGGATATTGAATAGCAGTAAAATCACAAATAAAAAACAATACTTCCTCACCATTGGGGGGAGTCATGCATCCATCTCTTCATCTAGTTTCGTTTCAGTCTTTCTTGTTGTGTACGCTTCTTTCCAAAAAGAGGAAAAGAAAAGAAATATGTATGCTCGGCTTTCAAGAAATCATTATCATGCTCTGCGTTCTGTGGCGGGTACTGTATAAACAAAATAAACAATTAAAAGAATACTGTTAAAACCAACGGGTATATAACGCCAACGATGCTGCTTTGATGCGATAAGGTAGGTTATGCGGGGTTGTGGTGAGGAGGGGGCTGTTGTTTTTCTTTGTTGTATGGATAAATAATACCCCTGGCCTTGTGATAGTTTGTTTGTGGTGGTGGCTGGTTTAGATCAAGATCAGATGTACGCCGCGGGTTGAGCCTCGGCCTTTTGGCGTTTCCAGAATTTCCATCCCTTGCGTCGTCTTCCATTCTTGTTCTTATGCGCGCCCACCTTAATCTTCTCCATAGGGTGATCATCCTCCAGCTCGAGCCTGTACCGGCGCACACTTCCTGAGTCGTCGTCAAACGAGACATGTCTGTTCTCGCGAGACACGAAGCAGTCTGGAACAATGTGTTTCAGGACCCAGCCCTTGACACCACGCGTGGCAGCATCAATGGCGGCGTACTCGAGACGGCGCGTGCGGTCGCTGGTCCAGTAGTGCGTTGTCTGCGGCGGCGGGGAAGGGATGGGCGTGGGTTGGACGCGACGATCGGGAACGCTGTCGGCGAGCTGGATGGGGTCTGGCGAGGGGAAGTGGAAGAAGGCGGTAGGTTGCTTTGAGGGTTGTTGAGTAGCTGTGTTTGTGCGCACGAGATGGAGCGACTGGGCGCTTGTGCGGGTTTGTTGAACGGGGTGCGTCTTTGCTGAGCGACGAAGAGAAGGGCGCCGATCGCGGAAGCGAGTTCTGACTCCTGAACCGTTGCTGCTGTTACTGCTGGTGTCTCGGGAGGAGCCATTCGACCATCGACTAGAGGTGGTTGTGTTGGAGGTAGAGGTGCGTCGAGGGGTGTTTGACTCGTAGCCAGAATCTTGGCGCTGCATCTTTGCCGTGGGCGGTCGACGGTCCCTCACCCAGTTGGGTTCCTTGGGCGGCTGCTGTTGGCGCTGAAGCTCATGTTGAAGATGCTCGAGGTGCTGAAGACTGGTGGTATCGTATGTCACGGGTGGTCGAGGCGGGGGAGACGTAGACTCGAACAACTCCGTATCGGCGAAGCTGTGGTATGTCGTTCCAGACGCTCGAGACTCGGACCTCTCATCCATCATGAAGCTAGCATTCAATCTGGTAGAAGCTTCGACCCACTAGAGATATAGATAATCTTTATCGATAAGGAGTAAGAGTGAAGAAGTGGGGGGTGGGAATAGGAATAGAATATTAAATCGTTGTTATTGCTTTGTCGAAAGAAGAAGAAAAAGAAGAAAAGAATGTGAGTGATGTGACTGTCAGAAGAGAGAGGGGATTCACAAGCTCTATAACAGCCAGCACGTCGCTTCTCTTTATTTCCTTACTTCTTTTTAAACGACAGAACAATCTCGGAAGAAACCCAGTCCCAGCCAAGGTTTCAGGAGACTTGTTAATTTTTCCCAACAAATTGGAAACAATAACAAGCTTTTTCTTCCTTTCTCGCGGTGAGGCGGGAAGCGAAAGAATAAAAGGATTCTCTCGGTTACCAGGGTGGGAGAGAAAACAAAAGGAAAAAGGGAAGAGAATGGAGTCAGAGCAAGACAAGCGAAAAGTTGCGGTCTGCGCGTCCCAGGTTTCCCTTTTATTTAGTTTATCAGAGAGACGAGGAACTGGAACTGGGAACTTGAACAAGGGCCCTGGGCGATTGTAGCGAAAGGACCCAGATGTCTCCCAAGTTGAGTTGCAGTTCCAGGGACCGCTAGCAGGGGTGGAGGATGCAGTGGTTTAAGCGGGAAAAGAAGGACAAGACCTGGGCCTTTGGGATTGGGCGGTGAAGATATGCACGATGGCAGATGAGGAGTTGAAGGGTGGTGGTGGTGGTGGTGTCATGCACCTTGGACAAGCGTTTAGGTTGAGTGGATAAATATGGTTAAAGATGAAGAGATGAGCTGAGTCAAGATAGACTTGCGGTGATGTCTGGTGGAAGAGAATATGAGATCTGAATCCCCCCGCCTCAAATCGAACGATTGAGTATAATCTAGCGGTGCGATTTAAATCCCTCTCGGTGGTACTCTACATGTTTAAAAAAAAAACACCAAAGGGTTAGTTTTTAGTCTCATGATATTTTCCACAGATCGTCCAAGCAAAATGGAGTAGAAAGAATGTCACCTTACCTCAACAACCACGTTGTGGAGAGTTTTTTTCGTTGTTAGCGCTCTCAGTTGAGTGGCGTTGACGATCGAACGGAAAAAAGAGGAGTCGTAAAGGCTTATGGGGCCGGTTCGGCTGCGGCTGCGGAGAGCGGAGGAACAGGATAGCGAGAGGGTGATGCTCGAATAAGCGAGAAGAAGAAGAACAAAAAGAAGAATAGGAGTTGTTTAATAGGGGAGAAAGAGGGGAGATATCATATGACGAGTACAGCATGTCGTAGGAGTAGTACCGTTGATAGATCCCCTCATCTTCACATGTTCAGTGTCTTTACTGTTAAAGTGTTTCACCAGAGTAAAAGACATGGAATGTCTGATCTGGTCTGTGTGCCCCGGGGTGGCTCTTCACTTGGTACCAAGGTACTACGGTATTCATCCGGTCTCGACACCGACACACAGTGATGTCCTAGCTCAGGTCATTACTGAGGCTAGAGGATACAAATCGGCGGGTTACAACGGAACAGGAATCCATAAGCAGTCTATCGATCGTCTCTGCAGGGACCCCCCCACGTCGCGTCGTGCAGAAAGGATTGGTCGGTTGGGCTTTTTGACTCTTGACTTTTACACGGCCCGCCTGCGCCTTTTTCCCTCTTGGATCGGTAGGTCCGTGCCTGAGAGGTACATTGTAGTGAGCGTTTAGATTATGAAGGATTCACTCTGACAATAACGGGCATGCCTAGATACATACTCTCGTCAGCGTCTCTGAGAGGCAGTATCAAGCCTCAACGATCAGAGACAGAAAGTCAAGGCTTGATCACAGCTCATTTGTCCCCACGTGTCAAACGTCAAGTGGGACAGTAATGTACAGTCCCGTCTGTCCTGACAGTGCAATCCATGCTGCATATACATATACGTCAATAGCAAGGCCATGTTATGCAAATCATGCCCAGGTTATAGCTGACTTGTACATATCGACTATCAATGCAATCTCTCAGGCGGGGGTTTCCTCTCTCATGACGATGGATGTCCCCGTTGTCATTCTCATTCTCGTGACTCGAGCCAACTCAAGTTAAGCGCTTCTCTTTAATCGCGGGGATGATCCCAGCGTCTCTGAGACACGGCCCCTCATTTTTACGAGCAACAGTGCACAAACACTCTGTGATTAATTTAGTGGACAAACGCTCAGTGATGAGTTAGTGGACAGTCACCCGTTAATAAACTTAGCAGTGCGTTGGAATGAGAGCCGGCTCTTCCCGTCGGTCCGGCTTTGTTGTTCATGGCTAAAGACTGTCGAGATGACGCGTTTTGCAGACATTGCCATCATGACAGGAATTTACTATGTTTAGATGAAATACCGACACAAAAAAAGACTGGTCATTTCTTGGCGACAAACTGGGGAACTCTTTGGGTCGGTGATAGGGTCCCCCAGATAATAATACAGTAGGGGTCTTGTATTGACAGATGGTACCTTGTTTTGTCCTGTCCTGCCTGACCTGTTTTGTTCAATGCATTATTATCGTATTCCCATCACAAGATGTATGGACAAAACATGTGAAATCGGCGGTAGAAATGCCAGCCGAGGGGCGACACAAATGCATGACTGGTTGTGGCAGCCGTCCTGTTCACCTGATGCAACTAAAAACTAAGCTTGTCTTGGAGGTGTGCCACGCCCAGGCACGGAATAGAAGCCACCTACGGAACTGTGCCTCTTTTCACTGCAAGGTTATCTCTGTAAAGTCGGTATGAAGGTATCGACGTTGCTTTTTTGTTCGAGATTTTTGGTTATCTAGGTGGCAGTGTATTTTATCTGAGATGCAGTAATGTATCGTGCATTGTATCAAAGCCTCAATATGCATCTCCAAGACAACTGACGCTTGCATCGACGATACCCGACATCAGAGAAAGACGAATAGCGTCGTATCAGATTGCGAAAATTCTATTCTACATAAGCCCGACGATGTGACGCTGCGTTATGCACCTTGGCGATCATTTGGTCAGCTGCTGTAGATGTTGATCGGGAGTGGGCAACGATAGGGCAGTGATTATCGAAGCACAACTGGAAGAATGCCAGAGCTGCAGGTTGTGAATATCTGTGTGATAAGACAGGGAACCTGAGACATGCTGCTGTAGGGTGAGTTGTCGACGTCGCTCACTGCCTTGACTGGACCAATATTGATGACTCTGATGCCATATGTCGGCAGAATTGCCAAGTCTAGAATTGAGGCTCTTGATTTGGTTTACTGCTGTACAGGAGCTTACCCACTAAAAATATACTGGATGACGCCTTTGCTTTTGGTGGTTATGGGATGAGATGCGAAAACATCACCACTGAAGCCTCGTGTACTTTTTATTTGGATTGCAGGTATATTTACATACTTCAATCAATTGTAGTCTCTAGTCTGTGTTGTTTATGTTCTTCCAAAATGTCGATATTTCTATTGGCTGCGCCGTATCGTGTAGAGAGTGTGCAAGATCTTAGTGCCCTTGGAGTTTTCGGATGTTGATTCAGCTGCCAGATGAAACCACGGAATACAAGACATGCGCCTCCTCTCTTGTCGCGTGGGACATTGTATAGCAGTTATCAATCAATCTTTAAATAATAAATGCGACAAGATAAAAGTCATCATCTGAATACCAATAGGACATCGTGACAACTTCATTTCACATCAATTCGTCTTTTAGTATAGGGTGAGTTACCCAAAAATAGCATCTCTTTTCATCGCCAAGCTGAACAGAATAAAGTTAAGATGACCTAGGCTAGGGTAATCGTTCTAGGAAAAGTGCGGTTACTTCAGCCCGGAAGCTCGTAAACTGATGCGACTCTCGTCTCGACTTTGGCTGGATGCGTCCATTTGAGCAAGATTCAACCAATTGCGGATACGGATGAACCGGAAATGCTGCATAACGTAATCACAAGCTTGACCGTGTTGGTCAAGCTTCTTCATTCCAACTCCAACAGACAACATCTCTCTTTCTTTTCCTCTCTTCAATTATGTTATGGATATCTTCAAGAGACACGGAGATCACGGCCACGAAGAAAAGAAACACGGTCATGGACACCAGACAGAGGATGGAGCGAGACAGCACTTCCTCGCTTGCCTTTACTGGTACGTCCTTGCGACGCTGCTGATAATAGCTTCTGTCTCACACTTTGTCTCACTCTTTGTTGCTAAACAAAGGTAAGTAACAATAATCACATGCTAATCACAACTAACACCAACAGGCTGAAGAGAAGGGATTTGGGGGCCAGTTCAGATACAGCAATCTCTACAATTGAGAAATTCATCGATACACCAAAGAACCTCACATCAAGACTAGTTGGACACCCCGCCTGGTCTGCGACTCTCCCGGTGCGCAAGACAATTGTTGTTGTGGCATATGCTGCTTTCATCGCGCTTCTCATCACCTACAAGTCCATCAAACGTGACGGCACTTTTCACGAGCGTATCGCCTTTCGCGCAGCATGGATCACAGCAACACAGACGTCCCTACCCTTTCTCCTCGCAGTGCGCGTCAATCCAATTGGTCTTTTACTGGGAACTTCATACGAGAGGATCAACTGGTTCCACCGATGGGCATCAAGAGTCTTTTTCGCCAGCGCCACCATCCACGGAGGCTTTTTTACATACGAGTGGCTCGCAGCCAGCTTCTTCTGGACCGAGATTAAAACCGTCAAGATGGTTCTCCCCGGTATCGCAGCATGGTTCATACTCGCCTGGACCGTCATCTCAACAATCCCATTCTTCCGTCGCATAAAATACGAGCTCTTTGTCGTGCAACACATCATTTCTGTCGTGCTACTCCTAGTGTTCCTGGTCCTTCACGTTCCAGACCACCACCTTTTCAGCATCTGGTGCGCCGTGGGCGTCTTCGCGTACGACGTGGTGACACGCTCGGCAAACCCCATCTGGCGGAACTTACGGCTACGTGTCTCGGCGAATCCTTCTGTGCGATACGCCCACGACGCCCAGGTCGAAGCCGTAGACTCAGAGTTGACCGTTATGACGGTTCGAAATGTTGGGTTCAAGTGGATACCTGGACAGCATGTTTTGATCTGGTCGCCGACTTTTAGATGGGAGACGCCACATCCGTTTACGATTACGAATATTCCTGATTCGCAGACGAAAACGCAAGACCTTCAATTGACGATCAAGACAAAGACGGGTTTAACCAGAGATTTGAACGATTGGGCGAGAAGAACTGGGTTGAGAGGGGATACTGGAGGTCTACGCGTAATGGTAACGGGGCCATTCGGAGCGGTGCCGAATTGGAAGCAGTATGAGAATTTAGTTCTCGTCGCTGCGTCGACCGGAGGATCATTTACGACGCCAATTCTCGAGGATCTACTCTCATCTCAATCCCCTGGCTGCATCCGCACCATCAGCGCTTTGTACATTGTGCGGCACACAGCACACGCCAAAGTATACCTCCAACGGATAACTCGCCTACTATCGCGCGCCAAAGAGATGGGTATATCGACAAAGATCCAAGTCGCAGTCACAAGAGGTCCCAACACTGTATCCGAAGGCGTTCTCCAAGATGAAAGTCGCGAAAGGTTAATCGACCCAGAAACAGCAAGGGGACCTAGTGTTGAACTAGAGCGCTTCTCGATCGATTCTGCGCGATCGTCGGAGAGTGCAAAGGAAGACCAGCTGTTGAAGGAAGAGGTGGATATGGACCTGGATGGGGCGTATGCCTCGGCTATTGAACACACCGATGGACGGCCTGAGATTGCGACTTTCATAAGGACTGCTGTTGGAGATGTGCCAGGGAACGTTGCTGTTGCTGTTTGTGGAGGGGAAGCTATTGAAAGGGCTGTCAAGATGAGCGTTGCGACATTGAGAAGAAGGAGTGGGATGGACGCTGGTGATGTATATTTGCATGTTGAAAGGTCTGATATATAATAATGTTAATAGTAAATTGAAGAACACAAACAGTCAACGGTAGTCTGAGCTGGCTGTGATTGGGCTATTCCGTCTCATTCTGATAGAGTCGAGTTCGTGGCACTCCAAAGCCAGGTCATCATCATCGTGCCAACCTTTCCGTTGGGCGTGCTGGCAGAAACTGGAATGATCAACGTCTTTCGTCGAACAGGCCACCTGAAACACCAATTCTTCCTTTGAACTGCAGACGTTTAACAAGAAACAGCTGGACAGAGGAGAGAACACTCGTTGTTCACCACTTACAAAGACAGTGTTCAATCTTGTAAAGACACTCTCAAAGGACAACGTCCTGTTACCAACAATGAACAACGCCTTTGACACCGAAAACTCCTGTTTTGTATGTATAGAAGAACACTGTCTTTAACGACCATACTCCAGCCCTGGTTACAAAATGCGATATATATCCTCTCGACATCCATTTACATTCTAGACTAATCTATACAGCTTCAGTTCAAAGTTTACAATTTTCATCAAGCTTACACAACTACATCACATCGCCCAACATGTGCCACCTCACGATTTACCACTTCACCCGCTGCGACACGCAACGTCGTGTTATCATCAACCCCACCATAGGAGCAACAGCCTACCACCCCTTCGAACTCCCACCTCCCTGCCACCACAGCACCAACGAACCCCTTCCTGCCCCCGAGGACCCCAACGCAGCTGCTCCGTGTCCGGTACACGGCCCTTGCTGTCATCCAGGCCAAGTCTTCGTCTGCGAACAAAAAGACGACCCCAAAGCCAGATGCATGGGATGGCAGGCCAACCATCGCATCCTGGAGCCCGAAATGCTGGAATTATTCGACTCGAATCTGCTTCCTATTACTTACGAGCACTGGAGAACTATGAGCGACAACTCGGATGAGTTTGCGTACGAGGAGGATATCCGACGGGAGTTCTTCGATGCTGGTGCCAAGATGTGGGATCTTTGGAATTGGGGACAGGAGATTATTGATATCATTTCTCACAGCCAGAGTCATCCTTTTGGTGCCAAGATTGAAAGAGAAGATGTCTTGGATCATGGCGAGTGTTATTGGAATTGGATGATTGCGCGAAAGGAATTGCTGCAGTTGACGGAAGCGTGGGAGGATCTCGCCAGCATGGGATGCATGGAAGTATGTCCTTCGAAACTCCTTGCTGTGCATCCGTGGATGAAGTACGCTTTTCACGGGTGGAATGAGCGACAACCTGTCGATTTCCCTCAATTTCGCGGTATTCCCTTTCGGTCTGTGAAGAACTTGGAGCGTCAAAGGGATATTCTTCGATGGCACCCTTACTACGCTCGTCGGGATATGCCTTCAACACCCAACTTGGTTGAGCGTCTCTGGAAGTCTCCCACTATTCCTCAAACCCACAACCCTGAGCTTCCCCATGAACTTGGCAACGAGAACATGGGCTGGCCTGCTGAATGGAAGGGTATCTACGATGTCGCGGCACGTCGCGATTCACTACCCCTTCGAAAATACGCAGAGCCTAGTAACCTCTACTCAATGCAAGGAAGTGTCGCTTCTGCGCCAATCCAACCTGAGCCCCAGCCTGAGAAGCAATACGGACCCCAATATACGTCCGAATCTGAGCCGAATTATGACGACGGATATGAATCCCCATCCACGCACTCTTCCGGACCAAGAACACCTCCCTGGGCGATTCCCTATGGCCAAGAACCGAAGAAGATTAAATGGGGCCCCGTCAATTGGGATCAAGCAGCTACATTCGTCCAATCACCACCTGTGAGTCCTGAAACTGTCCCTTCCAGACCGATTCCCTCTATGGTGCGCGTGTATAATGAGGAGAGCTTGAGTAAGCTCAAGCATTTCGTTCCACGTGAGGGCATGCTTGACCTTATTCCTCTTTCTGATTCTGAATCAGATAGTGAGGAGGTGAGAAGGTTGAAGAGACGGCGGAGTGAGGATGATGGGAAGACGGGAATGAAGCCGGTCAAGAAGTACCGCACTGCCTAGTATTTTTCCATGAATTAAAGAGTTTGGAGCGAAATGAAGGATGTTTAGAGGAGTTTTGTCGGAAAAGACATGATGCATTTACAGGAGTTTGGGGAAAAGTTGACCAAGGCTGGTCCTTGGCAGATTTGGTATAGGAGATTTACAAGGAACAAACAAAAGATGAACTGGAACTCAAGAAATATTATCGCAATGCAAGTGATTACAATTGTGAATACTAAAACTATTACAATGTCATGCCATCACTTACTTTGGCGAAACCCCATAACCAGCCCACTCTCATCCCTCTCAACACCATTCCCAACCACAACCCCATTAGACCGTCTCTCCAACCCCAAAAGACTCTTCCCAACAACATTATAATCACCGAAGAACTCATGCGCACGCACATCAGAACCAGACGTCAATCCATGACCCAGCGTAACACCCCACATGTCTCCAACCCGAATAGCATGCGCAGCAACACTCGCATCGCGTTCAAGAAGAATAGAGTAAATACATCCCGTATACATGACAACAGCAGTAGCTTCGTTGGCGGGAAAATCCCAGCGCTTGCTGTCTGAAGAAATAGGATGCCACGGCGTTACGAGGACGTCGCCGACACGGCAGAGAACTTCTTGCTCGACGGGTGTTTTGAGGACAAGGGCTACGCGGCGTGAACCGCGTGGTGTGCGGACTTTCATTCCGCGACGGAGCTTGCGCATTTGGACGATGCGGCCGGATGCGAGGGTTACTTCTGTGGAGGCTGCAAAGCAGACGCCTGAGCTGTTGCGGTAGGCGCTCATGCTCGACGGGACTGAGCTGGCGGAGAAGAATCCGTTTGATCGATGAGTGATCGAAGGTTCAGGTACAGGCAGATTGTCAAAGATCTGATCCAAAGAGTCGCGGCAGGAAATAAACAGGGGACTTTCGGTACTGTACTGAAGAGGTCCAGGATCCTTGAACGAGTTGCATACCTGGCGAGTATGCGCGTTGCACAAAGAGGGAAGAAAATGTAATCCCCATCTGTTAAAGTCACGATTTTTCTGGATGGCTAGGTAGATTTGACCTTTGGGTTCCTCCATTGAGAGTTCCTGCATGAGCGACTTGTTCTTGTCATCGGTAAAGTCCTTTGCGGGAAGAGTCTCAATCAGAGTCTTGAAATCGGGATGCCTTTGTTTTATAAGTCGCGTGACTAAGCGATCACCACTAGGCTGAATCTCGAATATGGTTGAGAGGAAGTTGCAGATGATGGATCTGGACTCATGGTAGGCGATTTCAGAGGGGGGGATGTCGCTGTGCTCTAGGACGCTGCGTTGAGCAGTGGCCATGGGGATGAAGTCAGCATCCTTGGACATCATGGCTTCAAGGACCTTGCGACTCTTGATGCAGTTCCCAGGCTTGACGTATGTCAAGTAAGCTCCTACAACAGAACGAGTAGGATCCTGTTCATTGAGAAACTCCAGCTCCTTGGTATTATTGACGCGAAGGAAGATGTCGCGTGACTGGCCAAATTGCAAGTTTCCAAGCATTAAGGTCAACTCGGCGACACTATCCTCAGAATCATCGGCAAACTCGACAGGCTTTTGTTCCACGGATGGGCCAGTGGTCTCTAATAGTTCCAGGGGCTTGGAGTAGGATAGTTTGAGTACAGCGCGTGTTGCAAAGGTGCTTTGTAGGTTTGCGACAGCGTGGACAAAGACGGTTCCAATCATACCTGCGTCAGGAATAAAGGCGTAGTTACCGTTTCCAATCTCGGCGATGGATTTGAGAAGATCTGATTTGAGACTGTAGCCGAAGCCGAAGGTGTGGATGGATGCCGGAAGAGGACCCATGTTGCGAATCTTGGGGACGAAGCCAACGGCTGGGTTCCTGGTGGATGTGAGTATGAGATATCTCGGGGATGGGGGAGACTTACATGTGATTGGGCATACCATCTGTGAGGATCATAATAGCGGGAACATTGGGAGACGACTCGTCTGTGTTGAACTGCTTGATAGCTTCAAGCATACCCTGCCAAAGATTAGTAGCATCACGAGGCTCCATGCTCTTAACATTCTTGATAGCTCGAGTCTTGTTATCTTGGTTCATAGGCAACAAAGGCTGTAAAACCTTGGCCTTTGATGCAAAAGTAACGATACTAAGACGATCGTTCTCATTCATGCTCTCAATGATGGTTCGCGCAGCATGTTTGGTGAGATCAAGAACAGATAATCCAGCACTCTCTTGATCCTCTCCTGGCACGGGCGCAGGTTGGCCCATACTGCCCGAGACATCGATAACTAGGACGATATCGCAAGGGACATGTGGGATGTTGACGGAGGGCTCCTTGGGAGTCTCTATTTTAATGAGGAGGCCGTTTCTGCTAGGGACGGGCTCGAGACGAATAGTTGCATCTTTGTCTGAGATGATGGCAATGGGTTCTTGGGCATCTTCAGACTTGATGGGTTCTTCTTTGGTACTTTTTGAACCACTGACGAGACTGCGAAAAAGGGGTACTGTCTGGGGTGTGTTAGTCGGGATGTGGATGTAAGAGGTGACGGTACTTGCCACCATGATGGGCTATTAATTCCGTGTCAAACGGATGTAAGTGTCAGTAAGTAAGTAATAGTCAAAGAATACAACTAAGATGATATCCCATCAAAAAGAGCGAAAGACCAGCTTTAAATTATGTATTGACATGAGTAGATGCCAAGTCCTACCTATTGGGGTGATCCATACGGTTGTCTGACAGTCAGACCGCATTTAGTGAATAACAAACCCATGTCACGATGGATGGCTTAGTCTAGTATCTTTAGTCTAGTCATACCGGGCTGTGCGCCACGAATGGCAATCTCGCATGGTGTAAGCAGTCGTAATGCCCCATTTTGGGTTCAAGGCATCTGTTAAGGCTGATTCTGGTGTGGGTGCTCGCATCTAGACGGGGATCTATCTAATCTGCCCAAGACTCTGCCTTTTCTGCCTTGGAGCGGGGGAAACATTAGTTCCGGTTGTTTGGTAACGCCTATGGTACCTGATTCGTGTTTGTTTCATATGTCTTTGTCTTGTCGGGAGTTGAAGTTGGTGGGCAAGGCAGACTGACGGATGCGGGAATAGCACAGACTGAGGTTATACCCGAGACAATCGGAGTATCATCTCCTGATGGTAGAATTGAGAAAATGAGCATTTTAGTTTCACGAATAAAATGTATTAGGCCTTGTCATTGCCTACTTGGGCTGACTGAATGGACTGGTTGCAATTGTCTGGTGCACAGAGTGATGTTGTAGGCCTGAGATGCAAGGTGACAGAAATGGCGATGGTCTTTCTGTGTGTTGCCATGTCCTCCTTGCAACAACAACCAACTCCAGCATGACCATGTGTGCGATCATGCAGCTACTTTTGTGTACATCAAGTAATTATTTGTCCTCCACCGAAGCCTCATCCAGCCAGATATTACAGGACAAGCAATGGTCCGTTTATACCTTTGGCTGCCTGTCGCTCAATCCATCCGCTGAGAAGCCAATACTTTATTGTCCAACATGCCAAGCTCAATCATTTAAATTACCCAACCACAAAAGGCTGACTGTTTAACTGTTTTGACTTGTGTACGTCGCATGATAAACTATTGGTTCTTAATCGGATCGATTGGAGCGACAAGCAGTTGCAGCGCTATAAATGGTTCATTGCTGTCGGCATTATTTTGTCTTGTGTCACTATCAATCTGCCCGTCATCTGTCCCCTGCTTTTAGGCCCACTGATGACGTCGGACTTCCGAACCCTCAACACCAACTTTCTCGGCTCCGGCGCTTTGCATTACCAACACAACTTCTTCACTTTTCAACAGTCGCTCTCTTTACCTTTTTACACTCAAAGTCCCCTCTAAAAACTATCCCTACGCTCCGCGCAAGCGATTGGCCTCACATAATGGCATTATCTCTATCAACAAGATTACTACCGAGGCTACGACCAATCCTCCCCTCCACACGAACCATCGTCAGCGCGGCGCCAAGACCACCACCAGAACAATGGCCACAGCGCCATCCCCTAGGGTCATACTACGAAACCATCCTCCTCAGCCCCTCAACCCAACCCGCCGACAAACCAGAAGTGCCGCCCAAGTCGGCAGACTCAAGCGTCCAAGATAAATTCCCCACGAAACAAGCCACACAAACACCAGAGGAAAAAGCGCGCTTGGTCTTTGGATCGCGCGTGCTAGGCCAAGCAGAAAAAGACGAAAGATTAGCCGCCCGAAAGGCAAAAGCGACTTATATTGCCGGCGTTCTCGTGCCGCCGAAACCCACCGAGCCGGATAACTGCTGTATGAGCGGGTGCGTCAATTGCGTGTACGACCAGTACCGCGACGAACTAGAAGAGTGGCAGCTGAAAAACGCCCAAGCGCAGGCTGCGCTGCGAAAGGTGGAAGGCTCGGTCGATTCTGATGGCGGAGGCTCAGAGGCTAATTGGGCTGCTGCGCCTTCGGTTGGACAAGCTAAGATCGCAAAGGATTTCTGGGATGATGAGCTTTATGCTAATTTGCCAGTGGGGATAAGAGAGTTTATGAAGACGGAGAAACAACTAAAGAAGAGGCATGAGAGCGAAGGCTCTAAGGAGAGTTGAGCAAAACAGGGCTGGTCGGATAAAAACAAGGGAAAGGGGACATCGTTGGGTGGTGAGTTGCATGCATGATAGAAGTTTATATATACCCCGTGCATTTCTTTGGGGGCGACTGAATGGTTAGATGATAGACATTACATAAATACACATGAAAGAGTTGGATATGTCTTGAACGCAAATATGAGTGGCTACTCTGTAAGTTATTGCTACTGGTTTGATGAGTGTTTACATACAACTTGATGGCAACTCCCAGCCTCGTCTAGATGCAAGAGGAGTCAATTCCATGCGCTAAGACGACGACGGTGAGGGGTAACCAACTTTGGAGGTTATCGTCCTTATGTTCTCTCTTGCCACCATCATAACAAGCTGCAAGTGTACTTGGCATGTTTACACAAGAGGCCACATCCCACACGGGCTCTCTGTGGACTCACTTCCAATAGTAATGTTGAGCTTCAGCCATGAGCCTGCCAACATCGGTGTCAACATCACTGTTAACGATAAACAACAGAGCTGTGTCGCTATTGTCAAGTTGACGTGGCAAGCTCTCAACGACAGCTGCCTGTCAGTTAGCCACAAGCTTAGGATCAAGACACATGGCGCATCATTCCAGGACTTTCCATGCTCAACGAGACAAATGCATACACTTGATCTTTCTTACTGCGAAACTTGCTATTGGTTCACACGTTTATCGGGCAATTGTTGCGTGGGTTTCTCAAGGGCTACGTACAAGTTTCGTTGCTTTGCCTATCATGAACCGAGTAGACAACAGCCAACATATTCGCAAGTTTAATAAAAGGATCCAGTCTCTAACAATGAAAGATATTCCGCGGAGTATAAAGAGAGCTTATGACCCAGCTGTTTGACTCTTACTTTTAACATTACAACAAACTTGACCCTTCCCCGAAATGTTCAGCGCAAAAAACATAACTTTACTATCACGACACTCCACCACACCTTGATAAGCTCTACCAATTTCTTGAACAGGCTCTACCGATATCCTGAATACACTTCACAGACATCAAGTGGCATCACACAGATGAGTGAAGATACTGTAAGTTCCTGAAACGTAAAATAAAACTTTAGCAACTAATACTTAACAGCATAATGCACTTCCAGTGCTCCCACTCAATGACCAGGCATACGAGTACATATTCGCGGACCTGCATCAGTTCAAGAGGTCAAAAACGACGTATCGTCAGATCACCAATGCTATAAGCATGAAGTGGCCTAGAGCGACGAGGGAAGTTCGCATAGGAAGCAGTAGAAAAAGGCCGGAATGTCCAGTGGTACCAACAGTGATGAACGGTATCCCCATGAAGGAATCGGGACAAACCGTCGGCTTTCCAGTGTCAAAAGTCCACCCTCTTCTTCCAGACCACCTCCGCGCTCTCATCAACACCTTTTGCGACCCAAGCGTCAGAGACTGTCTGCTCAACGACCCGAACCTGGGAAATGCGAAGCTCTTTTTGAGGATGGGCGAAGAATCTCCCCGGAATGAACACTTGAACACAAAGTTGTCACGAGCCGTCTACTTCGATCAAATTGTCAACGCAGCATGCCGCGATTTGGAGAAGAGAGTCAAGCAAATGGGTGTAGCCCTTGCCATCATCCACAGTACCGGATATGACGCAGCCGGTGTTGAGATTCAGATTGCCTTCAATCCCAAAAAGCGGAAAGTGAGCTTGTCGGTGGGAGGCTTTACTCACTGCAAGAAACCCTGCAGCCTCAGCCCAAATCTCGAGTACGAGTTGGCATTGGCCATTGCTCACAATCCCACGTGGCCGCGACCGCCAGGCGCTGGCGGGTTTGTAGATTACGACAGTCCACTGGCCCTTGGGGCCAGGGTTGTATGGGAAACCTTCAGAGGCGCCTACATGAGTGCATTTTCCGAGTTGGGAAATACGGTAGGGCATTCCAGGTTTGTCCCAGCTGTAGTAATGGAGCACGCATGTGCCATGAGCAACCCAGAGTATGCATGGATAACAGGGGAGCCGGAGGCATGTTATGCCTAACGTTGTGCCGACCACCAAATGCATGGCTAGAAGGCCTGAGTCCGCTAAATTAACCTCAAAGCTCTGGCTTTGCTAAGGTTTATTCGGCGTTGACGCTTGAAAGGGGGAGAGCTACAATATATGTATGCCAGAGAGGGAAATATGGGTGCATTGTGAGAACATCTAACCCATGACAAGCTGTTGTCGCTTCGAGTGCTTGGAATACTGCGCTTATATAGGTTTCGGCACTACAGGCATGGTCAATACAGTGTAGCGGGCGGTTTTCAAGAAGAAACAAAATGGATTGGTCATTCGAGCTCACAGCCCGGGAATTCTCATTCGTCATGTGTTTATATGATATCTCGCGTTAAATCTATGCGCCATTTTCCCAACTCCGAATTCTTATAAAACATTTAGTTGCTCTTGGTCTGCAGGCTAGCGTTTCGGTCATGCTCGTCGATATCGATGGCCTCCCAGGGGTAGTTGATCCAGACATCTCCGACGGTCTCGGCAGCGGAGTAACGGGTGGCGAGCATCTCGTCGGGGAGCTTTCCCTTCTTGGGCTTGTCCTTGTTCTACAAAAAGGTTAGCAATTACTTGTAGCTTCGTTGCTGTGTTACATACGTGGAGGACAAAGATGCTGAACTCAGTCTTGGGGGCGGTACCACCCATCTTCTGGCGGGCAGTCTCAACGTCCTTCTCGAGCTCCCTGACGGCGTACTCAAGAGTTGTTCGGGTGTCGTCGACCTCGTCAACAATCAGGATTCGCTTTCCGACGAGGTTCTGCATCTCGCCGAGAGCAGTGAGGTCCAGCCACTGTGTTCGGGTGACCTTGGTACCGGGGGCCTCGACTTCATCGTTGCCGAGAGACTCGTAGAGGGAGAGACCGATGGCCTGGATGGGAATGTTGGGAGCGCCGCCCTTCTTGAGGAAAGATCGGAGGATTCGAGCAGGGACGTAACCACCACCGCCGATGGCGATCAGAAGTTGAGGCTGGAAGTCGAGGAGAAGCTTCTCAGCAGACTTCTGGCACATCTTGTGCACCTGGAGGCATGTTAGCGGCAGCTTCCAGTGTACTCGGTATCATGACGGAACAGAAGAGGTGGCGATTGCGCAAAAAAGAGTGTCGAACAGCAAATGAGACATGATGCCTCAGATCTGGTAGCATTGTCGCATCGAGTCGGACACTTTTTTTTATGATGCGCATCACGTCCCTCATCATCAAGGCGGGGTGGCGGGGTAGTGGCAGTCAATCTTTAAACTTACATCGTTGTAGGTGACGTAGAGCTTCTCGACCATTTTGACGGTATTGACGAATTTGGAGTTTTTGAAGATATATCGAGCGTCGCGAAAGACGAGACAAGGGAAGAAATACGAGTATATAAAGAGACGAAAATGGTGCGACGGGGACAAATGAAGAGGAGTATTAATGCCCAAGAGAAAAAAAAAGAGAGGGAAGAAAAAAATAAAATAGGGCCGAGGCAACCGCGGGGACGAACGAGATGGATCTTCAGGCAATTTTTTTTCCCTTTTTCCCTGGCAGGTAAGACAAACTAGCAGGCTAGGCAGGTGATGGCGGGTGGGATCCACAGTAGGGGACATCGAGGGTCCACTAAGATATCGGAAGTCGCCGATAACGAAATTAATTCAACTTCATGGCTGCCACAGCAAGAAAACACTCAACATATTACAGAAGAGCCTAAGATTATTCTTCTCATCTTAGGCTCTCCCAATATCCAGAGCGTATTTCATTATAGTGTCCAATCTTGTGGGAACGTAACTGTCTCATTACATGATGTGCAAGTTCATCAACTCAAAAGTTAACAATCCCATGATTCGACGTGATCACTATGCACCAAATATCATGGAGGAAACTGAAGAGAGCAAGCATGACAAGTAAAGGATAAAGAGAAGATAAAATGAGACTCTGAGTCGATCAAGGATGAAGCTTCAAAGAATAGAGGAGTATCAATAGAACGCTGAGGAACAACGGGAAAGACACCGAAGGAGGTTGGTTTATCTAGAGATTATAGTAACGCACAGTCATTCCTAAATTTAGATATTTCCATGTACGGACGACATAATGGTCGATCACAGATTTTAATCTGAACCCTGGCATTCATGACAACCATTGCAATATAAACACTCCATATCGTTCTCATAGTAGTCATACTGACACAGTAAGTTTAAACAGGCTCTCATGTTCCTGCGTAAATATGCCGATTTCCATCGTATGCCAGCTAAATATATGGAGTAGTATTTGACCGTTGATCGAGATCCCCCTAACTTTTTCTTTGTAAGACCTCAAAACTTACTGTACTTTTATGCAGTGTTTTTCCATATCTTTACTTATAATGTTTCCTTATATAGTCACGGAAGAAAGAGGAAAAGAGAACCTTCAATTCCGACTACTCCTGTATGAATGGTGAACCAGCTGAAAGATAAAATTCCATTTTCCCCTCAAGAACCACAGGGCCAGACTTAATTGTTGCCATAGCCTACTGCCCTCTTCCAATATTCCAAAGCAGACTGTAGTAAACGTACTGATGACTGCCAACTGCGTTCATCTTCCGGTAGCATCTTTGACTTCACGGTAACCACATGCTTCAGCAACTCAATTGCCTCCCTGGCCTGTCCATCTTTGAGGTATGCTTTCGCAAGTTCATGCTCTGATCTTAGTCGAGATTTGTTCTTCTCATCCCAGTGTCCCCTTGACTACCCTTATATG